>NC_083581.1:48561699-48714199 GCF_027579695.1 Neoarius graeffei
GATGATGGGGTTGATTTTGAATGTAATCAATGTTGGGTCACATCCTGTGATGCTGAGATTTGAATCTAAACTTGTGTATATTTCAAAAAAGGAAAAGGGAATCAGAGGGAAAAACGTCTCATGGAAGAATCCCAGATCTTCCCAGGAAATGAGTCCAACACCAGCACATGCTCCTCCTCCGTCTCCAGGATCTCACTCACACACGCGCGCGCACACAATGCCAGTGTTATACAGCGCTGAGTGATGTAGAGAAATGTATCCTGAGATCAGACTAACAGTGCACACCGGACACTGTGTCGTCTTGCACCACAGCCTACAACTAAACATGCTTCTTTCTGCTCTAGTCTGCTAATTCCCTCGTTCCTTCACCCTCATTCTCTGCTGGCATGTGTTGCACGCTATTTCATCATGTCTGCCTGCAGCTGCTCAAATCAGCCACTAGAACAACATCTGGGCCTGGAAGGGAGAGACAGAGAGGAATAAGGGTGCTAACTGTATGCCAGTACGTAAACAGGCTTCAGGGCCAAGCGTGCGAGAAACAATTACACATACAGTAGGGTCTAAAGGTTTGAATAGTGAATTTTTTTTTCCATTCTTTTCTAATTTAATACATTTTTTTAAAATTACAAACTATATTACCAGCAATAACTCAGTAAAAAAATCATTTTTTTAAAATTTCTTACATTATGGTTCACTCCCCTTTTGCTTTAATGACAGTGTGCATTCGAGCCAACATGGACTCCTAAAACCTGATGATCCATGTTAGATCAAATCCACTGGACTGTTTTCTGACCTCATGTTTCAGTAGAAGCCATAAGTCTCAAGGAAAATCTGACCTTGATTTAACATGTTCATATCACACATTTGCTTACATTTAAATAATTAGTTTTATTCTAAAACCAGTTAAATGAAGGGAAGAAACAACAACAAATTTTCAGTGTGGTCTCAGACTTTGGGACCCTACTGTCTGTTCTGGGTAATTCTTCAGCAGAGAGGCCAAAATTATGAAATGATTAAGATTGCCTTAACTTGTCAGCTCAGTGGTATTGCTAAAGTATGGAACCCAAGGCAAAATGTACTGAAAACCATATTTAAAACTCATCACCCCAATTATAGCAACGTCGCTTCGGAGAAATCTTGGTTTGAATTTTAAGAAATGAAAGTTCGGGTTTTTTTCTTTCTTTCTTTCTTTTTTTTTTTGTTTGTTTGGTTTTTTTGGACGTAATTCCGTTACTGACTTTTCTTTCCTCATAAGTTTTGCATTCAGAGTTAAACACAGCCAATTTTTCTATGCTTTTTTTATGGTCAAAAGATACCGCATACAGTGTGAAATTTTTATTTAATACCATTATCTTCAGTACTGCAGCTAAAAAAAAGTTACAACATTTTGCTGTGAATGTAACTCCCTTACCGAAAAGCTACCCTTCTTATGCTAGGAGTAAAACATAAGATTTTTAAAAAGGCACTGAAATGGAGACTTTTTTTTTCAACATTTATTTGTGAATTTTAACAAACAGGAAAGTTTTATTTGAGGCAACAACCAAAGCCAATCCTTCCCCAGACAAAAACAATTTCAGCGAGTTTTATTATGGCATATTCTCTACCCCAGAATAGAGCTATTCACACAAAAAAAGAAGTTCTTATTTTCTTCAAGGGCAGGATATGAGCTCTGAAGGTCAAGCCACTTCAGCAGAGACATTCCGGAGTTTTTCTAAACTAAGATAGAAAGAGTAGAAATTGTATATGTACAGTATGTTTAAGGTTACAATATTAAAGTGTTTTACTCACTAATTTTCTTTAATAAAAGTTTTAAAAAAAGATGAAAAAAACCCAAAATATACAAGCATTCTCAATAATTTAGCAAATGGTATTAAGCTACTATGTCGTTTCGATATTGCTGGATGTGATGGGAGGTGGATTGGGAACGATACGGGAAGATGAATAAGGGCTTGTTTATGAGATGAATCAGTTCCTTTGACCTTATGAACCAAGAACCTGTATTTATATTGCGCAAGGATAATTTGAGTAATTGTTTGAAGGTTATTTACTCAAACTACACTTGTGGAAGTTGTTCTGTTAGATTTGTTTAGAAGCCGTCTGTAGATAAGGCTTTAAAGCACTTGGCTGGAGTTCAGATTTGACAATGGGTCTGTATGGTAGCTTTAGTCCTCCCCCTAAGAGTGAGTCTATGTGCATTTTCAGGGATCATTTAGACCAAGCTCGAACAACCTACACAATACACCTTGTAGTGTCTTGTGCCTGCGATTGTGATTTCGTTATAACCAAATGGTCAGTGACCAAAATCGGAGTAGTTCATCCATCTATCCATTATCTGTAGCCGCTTATCCTGTTCTACAGGGTCGCAGGCAAGCTGGAGCCTATCCCAGCTGACTACGGGTGAAAGGCGGGGTACACCCTGGACAAGTCGCCAGGTTATCGCAGGGCTGACACGCAGACACAGACAACCATTCACACTCACATTCACACCTACGGTCAATTTAGAGTCACCAGTTAACCTAACCTGCATGTCTTTGGACTGTGGGGGAAACAGGAGCACCCGGAGGAAACCCACGCAGACACGGGGAGAACATGCAAACTCCACACAGAAAGGCCCTCACCAGCCGCTGGGCTCGAACCCAGGACCTTCTTGCTGTGAGGCGACAGTGCTAACCACGACACCACTGTGCCGCCCCGGAGTAGCTCACTGTTGGGAAATTGTTCAGAGCATCATGGCTGTTACCACATTAGATTTTGGAGCTTATATTCGGCTTTAAGGTAAGAATGAAATGTGGGTGTTTACTGAGTCCACTGCAAATCTGATCAGTGCTCCCACTGCATGCGGCTCCTCACTGACTAAGACTGGATGAAGCATCTTAAATTCTTTAACATACAAAGGCACACTTGAGACCTTCGAAATAAAAAAGGAATGAATTTGGAGTAGTAAGACTGAAAATGCAGGAAGGAGGTAGCAGCAAGAGGTATAAGACAAGAGCTGTATTGAAGTCTTGACAGACTGGTAATTACATTTTATGGCTGACGCTGTGGAGAGTACCATAATCAATGGCAGTGAAGAAATGTGGTTCAGCATTAATGCCCTATTTATTCAAGAGCTGAGGCAGAAAGTGGCTGACACATACAAAGGAGCCTGATCATCATGGCTTGCCATTTAGAGTGTGTGTGTGTGTGTGCACGTGTACATGTGAATAAGTCGTGGGATAGCGCAAAAGTGTGTGGGTGTATAGAAAGAGCTCCTATAACATCTGAGTTATAGTCTGCATGTTTTCAAGGTTCTCATTCTACACCCCATACAGTGTTTAATGCTGACTGCATCATCTACCAGTCAACTATATTAAATACGAAATATTAAATATTTTATCACTTGCAGTCACGCGCATTCAGCTAAAGGCTGAAATGTCACTGCTCTTCAAATCACATAAAATATGATAGATTTCAATTTGTATAGCACCATTCTAACCTTAGACAATTATACAGTAAATACATAGCTGAACGTTGGAAAATAGTGTGTCTAATACCAAAAATGTACATTTGGCTAACATGTACACGTGGCAGTAATAAACTCCTGTCATGGCTTCATAAACGTTAATGTTGATTGACAAATTCTAGGACTCAAGGTTTGTGAGAATGAATGGATGGGTAGAAGAGACGTCTTATACGATGACGTTCTCAGGTAAGCACAATGAGGAGTTAGATACACGCGTCACGTCAGCTTCCGACTACATCCATTTTATAAATGTCATCGTAGAAAATCCTGGCGAAGCAGTGCCTTTTCTAATCTAATGGTCCAACATAAACACGGAAATGAACATGATGTTTTCTGAAAAGACATTTTCAGTCTGTCACACATATTATCGTCATTTTACAGTAATAAAGCAATCACAAAAATAATGCTTTTAAAGAAGCTCCCCAGTGCAACAAGATGAACGAAACTGTGAGATTTAAACCACGGAGCCATTTTTGTTTGTGATGAAAATAAAAGCTGTAGATGTCTGTTCAAGGGCTTTATTATCTAAATCTTTAAAACTAATTTTGTAAATCCATTAAATCCAACTGGGATTTGAGCAGTCTAATTCACAACAAATCACTGTCAGGTTTTAACTTAATTCTATGATTTCATTCTACTTGTTCCTCTGCATATCAACCCCTATTATTCACAGAAGATTGATCCCTCATGTTTGGCCAAAGACCAGTTCATTAAGACCGCGGAGTTGAGGTGGTTGGATACAGAATGGTGACCTTAAAAGGGAGGTCATGCTGGCGAATATTGGTGAGATTCCTTGGCATCAACCCTTGTGCTAATCGCAGGCTCAGAAATGTCCAGACATGTATTCTACTGTGGCTTTTTGTGTTTGTTTATTTGCAAGTTTCTACCCGGCAGTGCATTTATGTGTGAGGCAGTATCTGCATGTTGGTCTTAAAGCAGTGATAGAAGCCGTGCCCTCTTCTCCATCACTCGTTGCTGGCATCCAGTCTCTCGTCATTTCCCAAGGCGGTCTCCTGTATGCGGTGCTTGCACTGGCTGTGGGTGTGGCGAACAGTGGAGCGGGAGGAGCGAGCGAAACAAGAGGCGAGGGACTGTGATTTGCAGTCACAAGATGAATCCTAGGAAGAAATTAGCAAACAAATTAACACTGAATTCTACTCATTGGCTCCTAGAACAAACTTTGCTCCAAATTCAGAGGAGGCGTTAACCGTTTGCGGAACCAATTCATTATTCAGCTGGTCTAGCCCATACTTCCACTAACATTTACTACAGTGACATTCAATACAGCTCCTTTAAAAGTTGTAAACTACAGACACAAATGAGGTTTGCAGATGTAGCCCATTTTCTCGCAGAAGCGACCACAACACTATTTTCCGCTGGGCCCTGCTCTTGCCTGAAGCATGTACGGTATTTGTTGAAGCTATAGTAAGTGTACAAGCTGAACTATTGATATGACATTTAGTAAAACTCATTCAGTAAAACATTTCTTTGGGTTTAATATTCTTTGTTCATTATTTCTCCATATCAACTCTGTCAAACTCAGAAAGCCCATGCACCACCGCTGGCAGGAAAGTTTAATTAATGACCCTTGATTACACCTCATTAAATATGTTTTCCCCTCTTATAGCAGTCCAGTGAATATCATTAATTATTCTATTCACATTCACTGGATATGAGTAATTGCATGCTCTGACTGGCTACTCTACTACTAGGATATCAGCTCATATACCGTGAGCAGAGGAAAACCAAAATGGCGGCGCGTATTGCTGAACCAACCGAGGACGAAATAAAAACTCTCCTCGAAAACAAAACCCCCAAAAATACAAAAAAAAAGTAAAGTATGGAATAAAAGTATTTGATGATAAGAACGTATCTTTTTTTCCCCAAGAATTATCATATTTTTCACAAATTGCTACTGTCATTTCGCCGGTTTGTTTACATTCCAAGCGGAAATTATTATGTCGGATGTTTTGTACAAAGTTTTTATTTATCGAATTTGCAAAAAATAAAAAGCTCTGTTTCTCAAAATCCAGTGACTGTGGATAGAATAAAGCAGTTATTCCACTCAATCTTGCTGTACATGGCTTACAGCTGTCAGCTCATGTACGACTCGATTTCGTGGAATAACTGTTAATTAACTCTTATAGATACTGGAAATAACATTAGGCAGAAAGCAGTTAAACACTCTCGTGAGGAGTTAATACCAACATTGTGCACATTGGACAGTTGTGTGCTACGTGACAATATAGAGCAGAATTTAGCAAAATCAAGGGCATGCATCAGTTTCATGTGATCCTGACCCTGAATGTAAGTACTTATTTTGTGTGATATCCACTCTGACCAGGAGCCAATGTCTGACAGTTTATTATAATATATTTAGTATATTTAAATAATATATTTAGTATAAACTAATATATTTAGTATAACATATTTACTATATTTAAATTACATTATATTGCATAAATACTGTGATTATAATATTATAATCACAGTATTTATGCAATATAATGTAATTTAAATATACACTAAACCAGAGGTGGACAGAGTACCCAACTTCATTACTTAAGTCAAAGTACAGATCCCACTGGTTAAATGTTACTCCGATACAAGTGAAAGTTGTCCAGTCAAATTTTTACTGAAGTACTTGCTTTTAAAAATACTTAAGTATTAAAAGTACATTTTCTGTCAATGCATTGCTGTATTATTGCCACAACGCTTACAAAACCTAACGCCGTTACCAAAGACAGAAATGTGAATTCAGAAAATGAACGCATGCTGTGCCGTCATGGTGGTTTAATGTTAAGCTAGCTAGTCAGTGAAACTCCACCTGACATGCTAGCAAACTCTTTTCAAACTCAAAATCATATTGGGTTGCTAATGCTACTAGAAAAGAAAGATTTCTACATTCTGTTTATTTGGCAAAATTATGCTAAAACATATTTCTGAAAGGAGTTCAGATAAGTTAATGTTATTCATGTTAGTGTAACTCCGTTTTTACATGCTAACTAACAGTATCCAAGTTAATTAGCTATGTGTTAACGTTAGCTGTGGACAAGGCTACGGCAACTTGGCGGGCAAATCCATAGAAAGTCATTTGACTAACCAGACTGCATAGCTATTGCAACATTATCGCTAGCTCTAAAAGCACAGACAACTTCGTTGCAAGCTTTCTCTTGTTTACACACCTCAATATGCTTCCGCAGGTTGGATGGCGAGTTTTGTAGGCTGTGATGTGGTTTGTTTTAGGAAAAGAAAGAAAACATTTAAAACGAAACGAATCTTTAATCCTTTCAGAAAACTGAAACATGGGTTCATGGGCCATGGGTGCGTGCATTCCCCAGAAGACCTGCCTCCTTCCATTCTGCCATCAACTGATCATGTTCAATTAATGTTGCTGAGAAATCACTGAACTTGATTTTTATACAGTCTATGGACGTGACTTGACCCTAGTGATTACTGATCAGCTGTCTCAGTGTCACTTGCGAAAAAACCAATCACATTTTAGAAAAAAGACACAAACGTTCACTTTCAAAGCTGCTTCATAGTAACAAGCAATGAGGACCTTGACAGAAATGTAGTGGAGTGAAAAGTACGATATTTGTCTTTCAAATGTAGTGAAGTTAAAGTCATAAGTTTCCAAAAAAATAATACTCAAGTACAGATACTCAGTGTACTTAAGTACAGTACTCAAGTAAATGTACTTCGTTACACTCCACCTCTGCATGAAACACTGAGCCTCATGTATAAAGCTGGATACGAATTTACACAAGAAAGTTGGAATTCATGAAAATCCAGTAAATTTGGAAAAATGTCCTACATGTCCTCCTGACGTGTAAGTTTACGCATATGAAGACAAACTAATGATAAGCCTTGACTTGATCCACTTCAAATTATATAATTTGCATGGATTACTGCACTTTAATATATGGCATATACTGCTGAGTTTAATTGCTTATTAGTATTACGTTTACAGCATTTAGCAGAGGCTCTTATCCAGAGCGACTTCTAGAAGAGCTCTGGAGTCTCTATCCAAAACACATCCTCATGCTAGTTCACTGGGTCAGGGACTAAGAATCCCATCGAGAACATTTTGTGAAAAGCAGACTTTTGTGTTATTGGCATTAATTAAAGAATATAAAAAATAAATAAAGCAACACAAACCCATAAATTAAGTCAAATAAAACTAATCATTCAATTATGACATGAGAAATGCCACAGTATAAACTGAAGACGGGTCTGTCTGTCTGTGCAGAACTATTAGACATGGACAAATGCCTCAGCTGATAGAAGATTTAGTGTTCACTTATCTCATTCTCATCTCATTATCTGTAGCCGCTTTATCCTTCTACAGGGTCGCAGGCAAGCTGGAGCCTATCCCAGCTGACTACGGGCGAAAGGCGGGGTACACCCTGGACAAGTCGCCAGGTCATCACAGGGCTGACACATAGACACAGACAACCATTCACACTCACATTCACACCTACGGTCAATTTAGAGTCACCAGTTAACCTAACCTGCATGTCTTTGGACTGTGGGGGAAACCGGAGCACCCGGAGGAACCCCACGCGGACACGGGGAGAACATGCAAACTCCGCACAGAAAGGCCCTTGCTGGCCACGGGGCTCGAACCCGGACCTTCTTGCTGTGAGGCGACAGCGCTAACCACTACATCACCGTCGCCTCACAGCAAGAAGGTCCGGGTTCGAGCCCCGTGGCTGGCGAGGGTCTTTCTGTGCGGAGTTTGCATGTTCTCCCCGTGTCCGCGTGGGTTTCCTCCGGGTGCTCTGGTTTCCCCCGCAGTCCAAAGACATGCAGGTTAGGTTAACTGGTGACTCTAAATTGACCGTAGGTGTGAATGTGAATGTGAATGGTTGTCTGTGACTATGTGTCAGCCCTGTGATGACCTGGCGACTTGTCCAGGGTGTACCCCGCCTTTCGCCCGTAGTCAGCTGGGATAGGCTCCAGCTTGCCTGCGACCCTGTAGAACAGGATAAAGCGGCTACAGATAATGAGATGAGATCTATTATTACAGATTTTAATTGCCATTGAAGGGAGTCAAAATCACTTCCACTTCCGTCTTTCAGTCTTTACTCCCACTGTTCATTTCTTGCTCGGAGCTGTCTGTGCAATTGAATTTTTTCTTTTTTTTTATGGGCATCACTAGATGTAAATGAGCTGTGTCAGGAAGGCGCTTTACAGGCGAGTAATAAACGCGTGTGAGTATGAAGAAAATCAGTGTTTCCGAAATTTGTGAGTCCCGTGGAAAATTTCTGTTTTGGTTGACTTACGCAAACATTTATATACAACTTTGCTGAAAGATTGATGAGGCCCACTGTATGGCCAGCTGATTCTTACGATAAATTATGAACCACACCAACATAAACTGAGCTGTAACTGTATCAGTCCTTGGTCAGTTTATCCATTAAAGCATGGACATGTTTTCTTTAGTGGACAGCATCAATTAACCAAAACATATGTACCATAAATGCTTTTGAAAGTTAATAATAGCAATTATTCTACCCACATTCACTGGATATGAGCAATCGTGCGCTCTGATTGGCTACTCTACTACTAGAATATCAGCTCGTATACCGTGAGTAGAGGAAAAACAAAATGGCGGAGCACATAAAGTCAGATATCACTTTATCAAGTACTTAAAAGAAACAGAAATGGCTAAACGGATATAGGTCCCCCCTCCAATATTGCCTGTTCCACACTCCAGCCCAGTTGGTGGCAATAATGCACCTTTAAGTTGGTTTGCCAATGCCAAAAAAAAAACCTGAAGAAGAAAATAATGGTGGAGCATTTTGCTGAACAAACTGAGCACGAAATAAAAACTCTACTCAAAAACAAAACCCCAAAAAATACAAAAAAAAAAGGAATGAAAGTATACGCGCCTCGTCAGCTATCAGCTCATGTATTGCTCGATTTCGTGGAATAACTATTAAATGTCCTGACGTTGATTTAGTATCTTTTGAAATGGAATATGGCCCTTAGTATGGCCCTAAACTAGTGATAATTTCAATCAAATGGCTAAGCATTGTGAGTAAAATTACCATGGCTTTATGATCATAATTTCACAGTAGAGTTCAGATTTTTACTTATTTATTGATAGACGTGGTGAAATCCTACTTTGTTTCGTCAACCCTCACCTCTGGGCTACTAGCGCTTGCATTTGACTCCTTCCCACTGACTACTGCCACGACATCATCCCGGAGTGTCTGTCTCATGAACCTCTTATTGACGATCTTGGTGACACTGTCTGTTCCCATCAGAGCACCAGTGAGACATTCAGGCTTGGGCTCATCTATGACTCCAGTCTTCTCTCCTGATAATGTCCGTCCACATACGTTTTGAAAGAACTCCTGCACAATGCCGTACTTCTGAGTGCCAGGGTCACCAAGGCTAATGCCGACACTGGGGCAAGAGGGCTTGCCGGCAGCTTGCCTTCCAGGGCATGTATCACCCCTCCACAGTGACTCCATGCTGGAAGTGTGCTCTACAACGCTGAAGAGGCTGGACAGACCATCGTTGAGGCCACTGAGTACGGGACTGTCACGGGTCGTGGTGGACCGAGCCCATGCAGATCCGCTCTGGGCAATGCTACGGTTTGGCAGATTCCACATGCTGCGGTCTCTTGAGGAGGTGGATGATGTCTCCAGCTTGGAGGATGAGGATGAAGCAGAGACCCTTCGTGTGAGCTTGGGTGAGCCATATTTTGGTGAGCAGCAGGGTCGGTCAATGCGGCTGTGCACCTTCTCCAGTGACGATGAAATTTGGCGTGATCGTGCTGAAGTAAGTGAGGTGGATGGGCGTGGAGACCACACCTTCCCGTGAAATCCTGCCCCTCGGGAGCTTGAGGAGGCCGGACTCTCTGTCTGCAGGCCCACACTGACAAACTTGGCCGTCTGTGTTCCTGTGCTGGTGAAGCCCACAGTCTGACTTCCTGCATCTTTGCTGCATTTCCTCTCAAGAGAGCTAGAACGAATGGCCTGCCGCACACAATTAGTCATCTCCTTCATGTCGTCGCTCAGATTCGCAGAAATCTCAAGGGTATGGAGGGCCTCGGAGCTGCCCGTCCTGCCCTCCAGTAGGTCCCTGTGCTGCTGGGATAGTGAGCTTAGCCACTGCTCATATGAGGATGACAAGTGTGAAGATGAAGATTGTGTCGCTGGAGGCAGTACCGCTTGGTCCGAGTTAGTTGCACCGAACCTCTTGAGTCCCAGCTGGGTATCATTTACGCTCAGATCCTTGACCTTCCTTTCCATCCTCCTGACAGCTGGAGGGCTGTAGTATATTCGGATACCTGTTTTGTCTGGAGCAGTGTAACTCCTTTGCACATGCGCCACACTCCGCTGTAGCTCTGGAAAACTTGTGCTGGGGCAGTCCCAGGTTTTAAATGGCTCCGCCTTCTCCAGAGAAGCTGACTCGCTACTCAGATACTTCCAGTTCTTCTGGTTGAGGTCACTCAGGTCTGTGCGGGTTACAAGGTTATTAAACTGGTGCTTCCCAGCCTTCCCCTCAGTGATTCCATTGGCCTCATGGTCTGGAAGGAAAGAAGCGACATCCAGCAAATTCTCAAGGTCTGACAAGGAGGAAATTGGTTGGGTTCTGCAGAGAAATAACCGGTTTGAACAGACAAAGACAGGAAACATGAAAATCTGATCCTGAAAATTACTTTAGAATTGTGATTTATCACAGGGTCACAAATTATAAAAAATTACCTCTGCAAGGTTGTTTCATTTGCGGTTGCATCTGTGGATACTCCCTTGCCACTGAGAGACTAAAAATGAACATATTTTGTCAGTCATATACAGATCAGGCTTTTTCTATCTCTACCTCACTGGGTACTCTCTTACTGAATAAATAAGTAGATTTCTACATGAGAATCATGAGGGAGCACAAAATAACTAATTTCCTTAAGACGTGGGTGAGTGTTTGTTAATCTTTCCATAGCTTGTCTCAAAGAAATTCAAAGGAAGCTAGCTAGACACATGGCATAAAAAAATTGAAAGAACCAATGGCTGTTTGTTCTCATGGAAGCAATTCTGGGCAGACACCATAAAAACAATGTTTTTCTACATTTCCGGTATTACCACTGGCAGCAAGAAGCCACATGACCCCCCACATAGTCACAAAGAAAGAATGCAACAGTACAACAATCTGTGAGTAATCTTTGGAAGTGTTTGACGATAATGTAATATCTACCGATTGTGATGAAAGTATACATACCAAAACAGGAAATGTGTGAAGAAAGTTGGGTAAGAGGCATGATAAGCACAACATAGTATTAAACATCATAACCTCATGATGCACTTACAACTTTTAAAATAAGTTCACAAACCTTGTTAGAAATCCTCATCTCATCTCATTATCTCTAGCCGCTTCATCCTGTTCTACAGGGTCGCAGGCAAGCTGGAGCCTATCCCAGCTGACTACGGGCGAAAGGCGGGGTACACCCTGGACAAGTCGCCAGGTCATCACAGGGCTGACACATAGACACAGACAACCATTCACACCTACGGTCAATTTAGAGTCACCAGTTAACCTAACCTGCATGTCTTTGGACTGTGGGGGAAACCGGAGCACCCGGAGGAAACCCACACGGACACAGGGAGAACATGCAAACTCCACACAGAAAGGCCCTCGCCGGCCCCGGGGCTCGAACCCAGGACCTTCTTGCTGTGAGGCGACAGCGCTAACCACTACACCACCGTGCCGTCCTGTTAGAAATCCTGATAAATAAAATCAAGGAGAGTAATTAAAGCTATACTGCTTTTCAGATTTTTCAAGTGTAGGTCATGAAAATAATTTTCCCTGACACCCAATTATTTTTGTTTAGTGGACCGAAAGCTACTGAGTTTGAATCACAGACTTCCAATTTTATTAGCTTTTTAATTTTTTTTTTTTTAATTGAACAATTTAGGGCCACGTGGCCTTAAATCCTCTGCTATTTTTTCCTGCTTCACCATGACGCAATACAAGATACTACGTCATACAATACACGGTGGGCTTTCCCCGTTTGCGCAAGGCATTGTGGGATACAAATTTGAAACAGGAGAGAAAAATGAAGGATGTGAGCGTGTGAATGAAAATGTGAAAGACCAACTACAGTAACGGAAAGCGAGAAGAAAAGACGTTAAGCTGTGAAGGAAAGGAAACGCAGGACCAAACTAATAAATATCGCCGGTCAGAGAACACCTCGGTGTGATCAGCTGTTTGTTTAGCGGCAGAATGATGTAACTGTCAGTGCACGGTCAAGGTAAACCTGCGCATACGCACACGGACTTCCTCTGTCTGCTTGACTGTGCAAAGCGAGTGATTTCGTGCACATTATTTGCTCGGGAATCCCCTCAAATTAAATAACTTCCCAGCCACAGAATGGCCTGGGTTGTTTTTTTTAAGATATTACAGAAATAAACATTTATCACAATGACCAAATTTCAGAGGGAACTAGATTTCACCGATTTTATGAACTCGAAAGGGCGTCTACTTTCAAGTAAGAGAATATATGATACATGTTCAGACAAAGAAGGCATTTATTTAAGGCATCCTAATGAAGCCGTATAGATTAACACTTAGGATCAGTGACGAGTGTGACCTCTGACCTGTGTGCCCTTGCTTTGGGCATCATGGAGCCTCTGCTCCCACTGGTTCCTCTCCTGATTAAAATGCTCCAGAAGCTCCAGCTTCTCCCGGCTCCAGTTTCTCTCGCTTATCTGTAGCTGCTTGGTCACATCCATCAGTGCAGCATATGAGTCTGCCAGCAGGTGCTGGTGCTCCTCACGCTCCCTCTTCAGAGCCCCCTTCAGATCTGGAGGATCCATGTCAGTACCAGCTGCAGACATCTTCCCTGCCTTCCCCTCCAGCTGGAAAGAGTACGGCGAGACAGATGAGGATTGAACAGTAACCATGGTGACAACATGACGGTGAGAAAAGTACAAACCAGTGTATAGTTATTTGTTGACAGAAGAACCATCCACTGAAAGTATGGACAACAAAACACACACCAGATAGAAATATTACTTAAAATTAATTGTAGAATGGTTCTTAAAATTCTTATTATTTCAGAATATGTGTAATCCTCTGCCTGATGGAGAAAAACGATGTGTGCCCACGGTGCCATTCTTATCTGTTATGGATTAAATGTTTCGAGAAAGACCTTTTTGTTGTGAGAAACCAGAGAGTGAAAGTGTTTTGTTTTTTGTGCACGCAGACAGAGTGTGGCTCGGGCAGAGAGAGTGTTTCTGATATATTCATGAAGCTTCTTTAATAAAATCAACCTATCTCTCTCATCAGGTCTTGGTGTCTGCTTGCGATCCTTTATTGAAGGGGGAAACAGAAAATTTACTTCACAATCTAACTTAATTAAATGCAGATATTCAGAAAGCCGAGCATTTATTTGTCTCCAATCCTTTTTTTTGTGGTTTCTCTATTACACTATCAAGCTGAGCATCAAAGCAAAAGCTGCTACTCACACATTTTATCTGATGCAGTTTATGTTATTAAAACCCAGGCCTTCTGGGAAGATCATTAGTCACAAACTCCAGCATGTATCTGCCATATAAAGTCCAAAAGGAACCTGGCAATTCGTGCGATGATTACGTGTTTCGAGTCAGGTCATATTCCCCATTTGTCACAATGGCAAACAAAGCCTAATGAGCTTTCTTTATTCCAAACCAAAACCCCTTGTTCCAAAACCTGTGCTTTACTCGGAACTATGGGAAAGAGCCAGACGCAGGGTGGAGCAGCAGAACAGCTGGTGGAACAATGCCACATTGTCAGCACTGCTGAGATGCTTGGCACTCGCTTTTATAATGGGCTACAAGTTGTGCCACACACATGCTGTGGCATAGAAATGTTTAACTTGCGCAGGGTAATTTGGAGAAGGGCATTGAAGGATTTCAGCGCAACAGAAATTTGTTCATTGATCAGTGACACCAGATGTAGACAGCAGACAATAAAATTCTTTGTTTGCAATATCAATATAATCTAAGCATTTAATTGACATTAACGCACATTAATTCCCTTTAACGTATCAATATAGCATGCTGTACGGTATATCCACTGTAATATATCATAAGCTGGATTCACTGAACAGCTTTGTTACTGGAGTCTGAGAGACCAGATCTAGTATCTAGAACTAGTCTTAAATCTCATCTCTCTTCAATCCAGGATTGTCCTGTTTTGCATTTTCTTGTGCACACACCACAGAACAAAAGCAGTGACGAGGATAAGGAGGAGTGGCAGGAAATAGGGGAACCAAAAAGAGTCCATGCTCCTTCCAGAGACCTCTCATATCAGTTAACATTTGCTGCAGTGACTGAGGCACCAACCATAAGTGCTAGTGAAACACACAAGGCAGGGAAGTTGTAGATATGTTTTCATGTAGATCTGTTTTCAACTAGTCCTGAAACCCATCCATCCATTATCTGTAGCTGCTTATCCTGTACAGGGTCACGGGCAAGCTGGAGCCTATCCCAGCTGACTATGGGCAAGAGGCGGGATACACCCTGGACAAGTCGCCAGGTCATCCCAGGGCTGACACACAGAGACAACACACATTCACACCTATGGTCAATTTAGAGCCACCAATTAGCCTAACCTGCATGTCTTTGGACTGTGGGGGAAACCGGAGCACCCGGAGGAAACCCACGCGGACACGGGGAGAACATGCAAACTCCACACAGAAAGGTCCTCGTTGGCCACTGGGCTCGAACCCAGAACCTTCTTGCTGTGAGGTGACCGTGCTAACCACTACACTACCATGCCGCCCTTAGTCCTGAAACCAAATTCCCTTATTTAATGATACAGCCAGGTATAAAACGTATTGGATATTTGCTGAACCCAACTCACTATACACCATCCACTGGTTTTCACGTTTTTACTGGATACAGTGATAACCACAGGGATTAGTCAAGACAGACATACATACATGAGAACACACACAATGCATTAGCAATACGCTGACCACGCATCATGTTATTCTTTCCTTCAGTAAGTTCTTTTTTCCTTGCTTTAGTCCATCACTACTTTCTACTCACCCCCCACATTCACATAAACACTACATCTGTGTCTTTCCTCCGTCTCATCTGGCTTGATGATTGATTAAGTCATTAAGAAAATTGGATTTTACAAAGTCTTCAATAATATCCTTATATTATTATATCGTGGTGTTCTGAGCGATGTTGCACGGCGGCTGTGCAGGCAGTGTGGGATTCATCTTCGTGAGCCTTTTGGTGGGACTGTGGTAGCTACGCCATCGGAATTACATCCTGACCCTCTTTTGGTGGACCACCACCAATTGTAAAGCGACCTTGGGTGTGAGAAAGGCGCTATATAAATTGAACTGACATATAGGATATTACAGTCGCACAAAGATATGAAGTTTATCTCTGAGTAATGAATATCTTCACGAGTGAGTGAAGTGAATCAGGCTTATTAATGGCCATGAGTGACGATGACAAAATGTCTGGGTGGACTCTTAGCTCTATGACTAACAACCCTTTAAATCTATTAATGTTCAGCCTCAGTAGGGGCACAATCTTTATAATTAAAACCAGTACCTGGGTGATGAGGCTTTTGAGCTCAGTGCGCTCCACCTCCCAGGAGGCCTTAGCTCGGGCAAACTGCTGCGTTAACTCCTGAGAGCTCTGACGCTCCTCTTGCAGCTCGGTGCTCAGATCCTGCAGAGCCACCTTCAGGTCGGACAATGTCGCACTCAAACCAGTAGCCTGCTGGTCGGGTGGGACAGTGAGGCATATTATAGGTGTTTATCATAAAATTTAATTTGCATTTATGGTTTCAGGTCATACTGTATGTGCACCCACTTGCTCAAACTTGATTAACCTACCTGAAGGTTATTCTCAGAAAGGCTGCGATCTTTGTTTGTGGGACTTGGTGGCCTCTCCTTGGTTACTGCCATCTTGCTGTCTCCATGGTGAGGGGCAAGGCCATCGTCCTCCAAAGGGAGGTGAAGCTCCTTAATGCTGTTAAGCTGACGAGGAAACATGCTTACATGTCACGTGAACTGGTACTGACTGTATTATCAGTTTGAGTCAATGTTTTTAAATATTACGGTAAATACATTAACAATAGGCTACATCCTGGAAAATCAAGTGGCTTGTGGGCAGCCTTTGATTACCTTTATAGTCTGTCACTGACAGTGACAGATCCAGAACAGTTTGACTGAGGAGGTAATGTGGGACAGGCGCTTGTGTGGATGGCCATAGCACAGCAAGACTTAATGCCTGATTATCTAAATATGCAAATGCTGTATATCTCACACGCTGCATGTTTCAAATGAATATTTCATCATTTTTGGTCAGAAATATTATCAATATTTTGGTCATGTCTGTAGTTTTTAAATTATAATATATCCTATTCGAGTTTTCTATTTCTGTTTGAATGGTTATAATTTATAAAGCCTACTTTCCTCATGTTAGATGCGATGGAAAGGCCAATGTGTGAAGAAAAGAAAGGATCTGCTCATGATCCAAAGCATCTGAGTTCATGGTGGAGATTGTGTCATATATCTTGGACTTACATGGCTGCTCCTGGAATGGGCTTACTAATCTTTACTGATGATGTAACTCATGATGCTGGCAGCAGAATGAATTCAAAAGTGTACAAAAACATTCTCTTTGCCAATTTACAGAGAAATACAGCCAATCTTATTGCGAGGAACTTCAGCACACACCAAGACAATGAGTCAAAACACACCATCAACACAACAAATGACTTCATCTGGAGAACAAGGTTTTAGGCTGGCCAAGTCAATCACCAGACCTGAACTCAATTGCAAAAGCATTTCACTTCCTGAGGAAACTGAAAAGGGACCCCACCCCACCCCACACAAACAACAACTAAAAGAAACTGTGGTAAACCTTTGAAAAGCATCACAAACAAAGAATACAACAATTTGTTGATGTCAGTGGATCACTGGCTTGATGCACTTATTGCAAGTGAGGGATCTCTCTCTCTCTCTCTCGTGTTCTGTCTGATGGCAGGTCTGCTCTGATGGCATCAGAGTTTCTAGGGAGCATTACAGTAGTGGTTTCCCGTTGCCTTCTTATGGATTATTATCGAGGTTTTCGCTTCTCAACCATTCACATCTATGGGCAATTTAGAGTAGCCAGTTAACCTAACCACATGTCTTTAGAGTAGACCGTGGAGGAAACCCACACAGACAACATGCAAACTCTACACAGAAAAAAGACCCCTCCGTCAGCCACTGGTTTTGAACCCAGAACCTGCTTGCTTTGAGATGACAGTGCTAACCACTACACCACCGTGCCACCCAAGCAAGGGGTAGGCAACCAAATATTAAGTGGTATTTACATTAATTTAATTTAAGACTGTCTGTTCTCATACTTTTGCTCACCTAAAAATTGGCTGGTCTGAAATCAAAGCTGCCATGTTCTAAGTAAAACATCCAGATGTAAATCTAATGAAATGAAAGCTGAAATTCTGATCTATCATCTCGTATTCATCTTTTGATCTCAAACCTAAATGCCTTCTGTTCCAATACTTTTGGAGGGCCTGTGAATGTTCAAAATGAACAAGATCATGTCAGATTACCTCCAGAAACTCCACCATACTAGTTGAACCATGGTCCAATATGTATTTAATGTGTGATGTTAAAGCACATATTTATTTATTTATTTATTTTTACTGAGGACAAACTATTGCTATTGGTGTCACTACTCTTCTCTTCTAGAAGAGGTTTGCCGCATGGGTGTTAATTTGGGCATTGGGTCTTCACTCAGTCTTCAAGCCAAACTATTTATTACCATGAGAAAGCTGCATGTATCCTCGTATTTTGGACACCAATAAAGAGTTTCCAGAACTTCCATTCTGACCTTGGACAACTCTCTCACTCACTTTCAGTAACCATTTTGTCTTGGACAGGGTTGCGGTAGATCTGAAGCCTATCCCAAGAACAGGGGGAATGAAGGTAGAATACACCCTTGATGTGATGCCAGACCACTGCAGGATACTATGCACACACATTCACACACTAATTCACACTTAGGGGGCAATTTCTCTTTGCTCATCCACCTAGAAAACCAAGACAAAACCCACACATACACATTAGCTCTGACTCAGAAACCCGGAACGGTGAGGTAGCAACTAACACCCTCTGCCTGACTGTGCCTCCTACCTTAGATAATTACTGTAAAAAATGCTTCTTAGTACCTGCAACATGTCTTTGCCCTCTGCATCAAATTTCTTGCCAAGTCTCCACTGCTTGAGCAGCCAACGTAGCTTGAGGCTGACTAGCAGTAGGATCTGCTTTAGTTGCTGGGACTCCTGCACTAAGACATTCCTCTCCTGGCTCCAGAACTTCTGCTGCAGCCGCGTTTGCAGGCTCATGCTCTGCAGCTGGAAATCCTGTCGCACCAGCACCTTCTTGTGCTCCTCCTGTAGCTGAGAATTAGCAGACAGGAGAAGGACATGAGAAAATCAGTTCATTCCTGTGAGATTACTGTGCTAGAAAGTCACACCATCATTGTCCAAGAAGATGAACTCTGCAATGTTTTCTACAGTGGTGCTTGAAAGTTTGTGAACCCTTTAGAATTTTCTACATTTCTGCTTAAATATGACCTAAAACATCATCAGATTTTCACACAAGTCCTACAAGTAGATAAAGAGAACCCAGTTAAACAAATGAGGGAAAAATATTATACTTGGTCATTTATTTATTTGAGGAAAATGATCCAATATTACATATCTGTGAGTGGCAAAAGTATGTGAACCTCTAGGATTAGCAGTTAATTTGAAGGTGAAATTAGAGTCAGGTGTTTTCAATCAATGGGATGATGATCAGGTGCGAGTGGGCACCCTGTTTTATTTAAAGAACAGGGATCTATCAAAGTCTGATCTTCACAGCACATGTTTGTGGAAGTGTATCGTGGCACGAACAAAGGAGATTTCTGAGGACCTCAGAAAAAGCGTTGTTGATGCTCATCAGGCTGGAAAAGGTTACAAAACCAAGAGTTTGGACTCCACCAATCCACAGTCAGACAGATTGTTTACAAATGGAGGAAAGTCAAGACCATTGTTACCCTCCCCAGGAGTGGTCGACCAACCAAGATCACTCCAAGAGCAAGGTATGTAATAGTCAGCGAGGTCACAAAGGACCCCAGGGTAACTTCTAAGCAACTGAAGGCCTCTCTCACATTGGCTAATGTTCATGAGTCCACCATCAGGAGAACACTGAACAACAGTGGTGTGCATGGCAGGTTTGCAAGGAGAAAGCCACTGCTCTCCAAAAAGAACATTGCTGCTCATCTGCAGTTTGCTAAAGATCACGTGGACAAGCCAGAAGGCTATTGGAAAAATGTTTTGTGGACAGATGAGAGCAAAATAGAACTTTTTGGTTTAAATGAGAAGCTTTATGTTTGGAGAAAGGAAAACACTGCATTCCAGCACAAGAACCTTATCCCATCTGTGAAACATGGTGGTGGTAGTATCATGGTTTGGGCCTGTTTAGCTGCATCTGGGCCAGGACAGGACGGCTTGCCATCATTGATGGAACAATGAATTCTGAATTATACCAGTCAATTCTAAAGGAAAATGTCAGGACATCTGTCCATGAACTGAATCTCAAGCGAAGGTGGGTCATGCAGCAAGACAACAACCCTAAGCACACAAGTCGTTCTACCAAAGAATGGTTACAGAAGAATAAAGTTAATGTTTTGGAATGGCCAAGTCAAAGTCCTGACCTTAATCCAATGGAAATGTTGTGGAAGGACCTGAAACGAGCAGTTCACGTAAGGAAACCCACCAATATCCCAAAGTTGAAGCTGTTCTGTACGGAGGAATGGGCTAAAATCCCTCCAAGCCGGTGTGCAGGACTGATCAACAGTTACCGGAAACATTTAGTTGCAGTTATTGCTGCACAAGGAGGCCACACCAGATACTGAAAGCAAAGGTTCACATACTTTTGCCACTCACAGATATGTAATATTGGATCAATGACCAAGTATAATATTTTTGTCTCATTTGTTTAACTTGGTTCTCTTTATCTACTTTTAGGACTTGTGTGAAAATCTGATGATGTTTTAGGTCATATTTATGCAGAAATATAGAAAATTCTAAACTTTCAAATACCACTGTATATGTTATAGTGTGTGCTCTTTGGTGCTACTTAGATTTTTTTTCTTCTTAATGTTTTTTTTTTAGCTCTTTTTTTTGTTACGTCAACGTCAGTCAGATTTCATAACTTATGGCCCTTTCCACTACCCTTTTTCAGCTCACTTCAGCTCGCTTCAGCTCACTTCAGCCCGACACGGCTCGCGTTTCGACTATCTAAGAACAGCACGACTCAGCTCGCTTCAGCCCTGCTCAGCCCCCAAAACTCGCACGGTTTTGGAGTAGGGCTGAAGCGAGCCAAACCGAGCTGAGTGGGGCTAGGGGCGTGAGCAGACACTCCCCTGTACACTGATTGGTGAGGAGGAGTGTCCTCACATGCCCACACGCCCCGCGAGCACGCTGGGATCTGGAAACACCGTAAACCCGGAAGAAGGAGAATTACGAGAATTTCTGAAGCCTTATGCGCCTCGCCTCATCTATACGCTCTTGCCAGTATCTGTTGGCGTTGTCGGTGACAACAAGCCACAGCACCAAGACCAGCAACACTAACGACTCCATGTCCTCCATGTTTATTGTTTACTCTCCGGGTCGTGAGACTACCGCTTAAAAGCTCACTGATGTCACTGTTTGCGCCGCCTAACGACATCACCTGACGTCCACCCACTTTCGCTAACTCCACCCAATGTGTCCACCCACTTCCAGCCAGCACGGTTCAGCACGGTTGTAGTCGAAATGCAACTCCAACAGCCCCACTCAGCTCGACTCAGCCCAACTCAGCACGGCACGGCTCAGCCCAACTCAGCCGCGTTGGTAGTGGAAAAGCGGCATTACAATACTGTGCTAGCACGCATTGTTTGCTATGTTGATATTTTCTAGAGTGAAACCTTATTGTTTTTGACAATAATTGGGAATTTTCTGGAACATAATTTGAGAATTGCTCTGTCACTTCCAGTTACTTTGTGTGTTTTTTAAGTACACCTACAGCTGCTGAGGTGTTTTATTTGGCAGCTTGTGCATAAGAATGACCATACCAGTCAAAAGTTTGTGCACACTTTCTAATTCAATGGTTTTTCTTCATTAAAAGACACTTCATGTCTTAAAGTAATGATGGACGTCGTTTCTCTTTACTTAGTTGAGCGGTTCTGGACATAATATGGATTACTACAGTAGTGGAATAGGGCTATTTACTGTGTTTTTATTATTTACTATTTACTGTTTGATCTCAAACACATTAAGAAGGTAATAAATTGCACTAATTAACTTTTGACGAGGCGTGCCTGTTAATTGAAAAGCATTCCAGGTGACGACCTCATGAAGCTGGTTAAAATAATGCCAAGAGTGTACAAAGTGTCATGAAGGTAAACGCTGGCTACTTTGAAGAATCTAAAATATGACATTTTTTAAACAATTTTTTGTTTACTACATAATTCATTACGTTTCATGTTATTTCATACACAGCAAATTCCTCAGTGTTGAATTAACACTTTCAGAGTTAATTTGTGTCCAATTGGACCTATATAAACACAGTAGGGTGTTAAATCAACACTCTGGGTGCTAATTCAACATTGGGGATTTTGCTGTGTAGTTTTGATTTCTTCAGTATTGTTCTATGATGTAGACAACGGTCAAAATACAGAAAAACCTATGAATGAGTCGGTGTGTCCAAATGTTTGACTGGTACTCTACCTGACAGAGTTTCTGGGAGCAGGACTGTGCGTGTTCCCGGTGAGCTTGGGTCTCCAGTGCCAGCTCCTCCTGAGTTTTCTCAGCCGTCTCCTTTGCCTCACACAGCTGAGCCTGAAGCTCATGAACCTGCTCCAGAAGCTACAGAGAGACACAAAGCCTCTTTAGCACACAGGCAGATGACAGTGTAGAAATTCAGTCAGAAGCACTGAACAACTAGTTTAGCTCTGAGAGGACCTCCAGAGTGATTTGTGGTAATACAGAGTGGCTAGCTATGTACTGGTTGTACTGGTGTACAAGTTCAGTGCTAAGCAAAAACTACATTCTGTGCACTTGTGATGTTTAAACCGCATATTGTTCTCCTAGACAAGTTATGGCCGTGTCCCATTTTGTTCTATTTGGGAGTTTTTTTCCTAAACAGTTCAGTAGATCTTGGTGTCCACCACAGTCTTTTGGCAGCATAAAAATAGTTTCAGGTATGGTCATGGAAAAAAGAAAATATACCCATCCCCCCCTTTCAATTCTATGGTTTAATTTATCAGGGCCTAAATTACAATTGTATGGTCCTCACTAACTTCTATCAACAAACAAATAATCTCAGGTGACAACAAAAAACCCACAGCAGATTTCAATATGGAGTCATTTTCCCCTGAAAAGAAAACCAACACTTAATAAACGGATGGGGAACAAAATACACCCTTCCTACTACCACAATCATTAAGAAAGTCATTAGCAGCCAAGTGTTTCAAATGAAATGCAAAAAGTTAGCTAATCATCAAGAAGTGTGACCGCCTCTATAAAAGCAGAATCTTTGGCAGTTTGGTGTTCTGGAGCACTCAGGTGTGTGCCTATATCATGCCAAGAAGAAAGGACCTCAGTCATGACCTCAGAGAAGCAATTGTTACTGCTCATCAAGCTGGAAAGGGTTATAAGGCCATCTCCAAATAATTTGAAATTCACCTTTGCACAATAAGAAGAACTGTTTACAAATTGAGCACCTTCAAAACAGCAAATTCAGTCCAAAGACAGACCGTTTATTACCTAGGCATATAAAAAAAAAAAACACAGAGCGACATCATGTGACCTACAGGCCTCCTGTAAGCAAATTAAATGTTTATGCTCATGAGAGCATGAGGCGCGAGAAGGATCGGTAAGGTAAGGCCTTGACAACACGATCAGAAAAAGACTGAATAAGTATGGCTTTCAACTTTGGGTAGCTAGGAAAATGCCCCTTATCTCCAAAAATAACATGGAACACAACTTAGGTTTACAAATCTGCATCTAAACAAGCTGCAAATTTTCTAGAACAATATCCTCTGGACTGATGAGATCAAGGTGGAGATGTTTGGTCATCATGCACAGTGCCATGTTTGGGGGGGGGGGACCACAACTGTCAAGCATGGTGGTGGAAGGGGGGGTGATCTGGGCTTGTTTTGCAGCCACAGGATCTGGGAAAATTACAGTCATTGAGAGAGCTTCACGTCATACCAGAATATTCTTGAGACAAATGTGAGGCCATCTGTCCAGCAGCTTAAGCTGGGCCAAAACTGGGTCATGCAACAGGACGATGATCCCAAGTACACCAGCAAATTTTTCACCACAGTATAAGTTACTTCATATAAAAGTGTGAAATTAAACTGTTCCATTTTGTTGTGGGTGGGTTCGCCTTCTCCAAGATTTGGGAGGCTGACAATGCCTCAGATGTCATCGTTAATGCACTTTATTTGAGGTAAGGATAACTAATTACGTGTACATGATCAACGAGGGTTGCTAGATCTGTGCAAAAAAAACCCAACCCTAGGCTAGTTGGCAAGCACGATTAAAAGACTTGCAGTACGTTCAGACTGCAACCTGAAACGACCCATATCCGATTTGCTGTGAAATCCGATTTTTTTGTTAGGCCGTTCACATTACCAATTATATGAGACTTGTATGCGATCTCCAATATGAACGGAAAACGACCCAAAAGTGTCCCGCATGCGCAAATTGACACGTAATAAGCACATCTACGTAATACGTAAACAAAAAAAAAAGCGCACTCTTCAAGTTTGCAAGTAAAGCATGGAGATGAGGCGAGACCTGGCGATGTGGTTTTTGTGGCAGCGGCGGAACTCACACAATAACCTGGTATTGTGGAGGCGATTGAGAAGCAGGAGGGCAAGGGCTTTGGTCCAGGCGCTGTGTGGGGCCGTGGCAGCAACCTCCGTTGAAAGGAGGGTATGGATGCGGAGTCGCAGCCAGGAGTGGTGGGACGTTGACGTGCTGCGCTTCTCTGATAATGATTTCGTCAACAACTTTCGGCTTACGAGAAACACCTTTACCTACCTTTACCTACCTATGAATGCGACCTGTCCGGTCAGACTGCAGTCGCATGTGAAAATAACGGATATGCATCGGAATTAGGACCACATATCCAAGCGGCCTGGGTCGCATGTGAAAAAAATCGGATCTGTGTCGTTCAGATTGTCAATAACAAATCGGATACAGGTCGCATATGGGCAAAAAAAATCGGATATGGGTCATTTCAGGGTGCAGTCTGAACGTAGTCTTAGTTTCCCAAAATACTTCTTTCATCATTCTCCTGAAATGGTCTCACATTATGTTCTCATCTTATTTTGTCAAAAATTAAAACTATCTATAAGAATAAATAAAATCCTGCACTGACCGTGCCCAACATTTAGGAAATCAGCTGCACAAAATCCCCCTCCTTTTTTTGGGTCAGCTTCCTACTTTTTACATGATCCTCCCTTAAAGAAATATGTATTTGGTAAGAACACAATTTATATATTTTCACATGCATGGTGTTTTATATTGCATGTTTAGGCTTATAGACACATTTTGTACAGAACAGACCAGGGTTTTTTCCCACAGAAATCAATCTAATTATGCCTAAAACAGTTGTAAACAGCTCAAAACAGCTACAAACACCTACCCTGTGTCCGAAATCACTCCCTACTCACTATATAGTGGACTACATAGTGAGGTCGTTATTTTGTAGTGCTGTCCAAACGTATAGTGAGAATTATTACACCCTTGTATAGTGCACTCAAGGTATCCCACAATGCATCACGAAAAGTAGTGCACAACCGATGGTCACTAACCAAACAATACATCCCATCATGCATTGCGGTCGCACTGAAAGAAATCAAATCAAAAGCCTCGAATTTGATTTAATAAAAGGCAGCGGCAAAGAAGAAAGTATTCAGCCTTGATTTAAAAGAACTGAAAGATGCAGCAGACACAAAGTACTTTGTATTTATTAATGTGGGAAATACGCTCAGCATAATATAGATTTATCACAAAAATACATGCGTGTAATTATTATTTTGAAAACCCACCAGCCGACTGATCTCGCACGTTTTAACTGTGCGACAGTAATAACAGTGCGACGGAGTAGTGTCCGAAAGTGTTTTTTCATTTTATCAATGAGCTCACTATATAGTCCTCTATATAGTAATGCCCTGTATAGGGAGTAGTGAACGAGTGAGCGATTTCAGACACAGGGCTAGATTTATGTCAGCTAACTAAATTAGAAATTGCAAAGTATGTTCATGAGAAAATGGACAGGGAACGAAATCACCACAATGCCTTGACATTTCTAACTGAGTGATTCAGTTTTTTATGTTCTTTTATGACTCTCATACTTTATATAAACCTGTGTGATAGACATCACTGTGACTGAACATGTTCCAGCATTGAAGACTTCCATTTTACGATGCTTGTTCTTTTTAATAAAGCTTTCAGCTAAACAGGGTAATAAGCAGCCGTTCAACAGTCCCAATGATCTGCCGGTAAACTTGTTACAAGCCTCCCACAGAGACACATTGCTGATGCTTTAAATCTGCACAGCATATAACTTGCCTTCCCTCTCTCTTCTGCTCTGCTTTTTATGGCCTGATGTCGTTTATTCTACACTGTACAGCTGGCACTACCATTAGCCGAGACGCATTTTAATGTGCTATCACATCGACTGCTTATACCGTATGTTAGGCAATCTGGGTTAAATGGCAGTGAATAGCTGAGGCTTGACTCAGACAATACAATACACAATAATGCATCATGTAAGGATTAAAACACGATGAGGTGTGCTGGTGTGTGATATCACTCCAGGGTTTATTATTTTCCTATAACAGCTTCTCAATTTTTTTTTTTCACTCTCTGAAATTTAATAACACAAAAATGCATTTTGTGATCTCATCTCATTATCTCTAGCCGCTTTATCCTGTTCTACAGGGTCGCAGGCAAGCTGGAGTCTATCCCGGCTGACTACGGGCGAAAGGCGGGGTACACCCTGGACAAGTCGCCAGGTCATCACAGGGCTGACACATAGACACAGACAACCATTCACACTCACATTCACACCTACGGTCAATTTAGAGTCACCAGTTAACCTAACCTGCATGTCTTTGGACTGTGGGGGAAACCGGAGCACCCGGAGGAAACCCACGCGGACACGGGGAGAACATGCAAACTCCGCACAGAAAGGCTTTCGCCAGCCACGGGGCTCGAACCCAGACCTTCTTGCTGTGAGGCGACAGCGCTAACCACTACACCACCGTGCCGCCTGCATTTTGTCATGTTACTCATAAATGGAAAAGTGCAAAGTTAAAACTAGACGGCCTTTCGATTTCATAAAATCGGTAAAATTTAGTTCCCTCTGAGATTTGGTCATTGTGATATATGTTTACTTCTGTAATATCTTACACAATATCAGGCCATTCTGTGGCTAGGAAGTTATTTAATTTGAGGGGATTCCTGAGCAAATAATGTGCATGAAATCGCTCGATTCTCACAGTCAAGCAGACAGAGGAAGTCCGTGTGTGTGTGTGTGTGTGCATACGCAAGGTTTACTTTTAACCGTGCACTGACAGTTACATCATTCTGTCGCTAAACGAACAGCTGATCACACTGAGCTGCTTGCTGACCACCGATATTGATTAGTTTGGTCCTGCGTTTCCTTTCCTTCGCAACATGTCTTTTCTTCTCACTTTCTGTTACTGTACTCAGTCTTTCACGTTTCATTTGCACATTTGCGTCCTCCATTTTTCTCTCCTGATTCAAATTTGTATCCCACAATGCGGTGAGCAAACGGGGAAACCCCACCATGTGATGCATGACGTAGTATCTTGTATTGCGTCATGGTGAAGCAGGAAAAAATAGTGGAGAATTTAGGGCCATGTGGCCCTAAATTCATTAACTGTTCTTTTTTTTTTTTAAACTAATAAAATTGGAAGTCTGTGATTTGAATTCAGTAGCTTTCGGTCCACTAAACAAAAATAATTGGGTGTCCGGGAAAGTTCTTTTTATGACCTACACTTGAAAAATCTGAAAGGCAGTACAGCTTTAAAGGAACAACATTACTTTAGAGTGCTGAAGTTTAATTACACCATGTTTGCTTCATTACACTTGTGCTGGATCACTAATCGTACCAGTGAAAAGTCTGGACACACCTATTCATATAAGTTTTCTCTTTGAATCTTACTGACATTTTACTGTAACATGAACGCCAAAAGTATGAAAAAAACAAAGCAAATGTGCTCTACAAATCATACATTTTATATTCTTCATGGCTGTCTTTATTTGCAGCTTTATCTTTAGCTTCATTCCCTTACAGAAAAACCACATGAACTTCACATGTGATTTCTCACATGTGAAATATGTGGAAAATGTGTTTTGCACATGGGAAATGTTATTTGCACATGGGAAACATGTTATTTGCACATGGGAAACATGTGGTTTGCACATGGGAAACGTGGTTTTGGCCCAATTTTATGTGAATCACATGTGGTAACGTTTTCCACATGTGCTCTACATGGTAACATGTGATCACATGTGAAATACATGGGAAATTCATGTGTTTTTTCTGTAAGGGTTTGCAAGACGGTAGTATTATATGGGTTTTATTTATTTAAAATGGTGAGGAAGGAAAACGACAAGCCTGTCTGTATACAGTATGTGTGTGCGTTTGCTCTGTGTAACCCCATTCAAAAGATCTCACATATCCACAGAAAAAGAAACCCATATGATAATGGCTTTTCATCAACAGCTTAACAACATACTGTAGACATTCTGTATAATTTTCCAATTAGTGCGTTTTTAGTATGTCCATATATCTGATCCCTGTGTTTTGATTCTTATCAGAAACTTACCAGTGCACAGTCGGACTCTGACAAGTCTGTCACATGGTCTTTGTTGCTGTCTGTATTGCCGTTGCTCTCGTCAGCTTTGCACAGGTGCGCGTCTTGACCTTTGACATCTGTTCGGTCCCTAATGTTGGGCTGTTGCATGCATGCATGGGCAAGTTAATGAAAGAAACAAAAGCAACAAAAATCAAACAATACAACAGAACAGGAATGGCGCAGAGGAAAGACGGGTCATGAAGGAGACAGGAGACATGGTGGGATGTGGACAGTCACATACAGGGACGTGAGACAGGACGAGGCAAAGAGGAATTTGAATTGAGAAGCAGGTGAGAAATCATCATACATAAAATGATACCGTTAAACCAAACGGAGTCCATAAAAACATGCAGTCCGAAAAAAGACTCACAAGAGGAAAAAAAGTATGCAAAGAAACAACAGCTTGATCAATGTGGCAGAAGACAGAGTGACAAAAAGAACCAAAATGCTCATGAGGAGAGCCAGTGTCGACTGTGGTGGGAAGGAGAGTGGGGGAATCGTAACAAAAGAGAGAGAGGAAGAGACGGAGTGAAAGAGGTAAAGACAGAAACCACAGGTCATGGTGCCCGTGCAGAGAAAGAAAGGAAGAAGGAAAGACAGAGTGGTCTGGATTGGGATTTAAAAATTTGGACCTCTAATGGAGTCTACACCTAACACACAACATAATGCATTAAACCTGTTCCACACAAAACTATTACAGCTTTGCTATCAACTATTCATACAGTCATGTACGGCTTTTTTAAAAATACGGTATCTCTATCATTATTTTCTGATCAATGATGCATATAAAAATAAGTCAATGACACTGTTGCTAACATGCAGTAATTAGCCAATAGTTTATTCTAGTAATGTTTATTATTATGATTGCTAAGAGAATAAGGTCAAAAGGATCTGACGTTACCAAACCAAAAGAGATTTTCTTCATTATATTTTACATTTTAAATACATTGTTAACCAGCTAACTGGTTCTGTGCTGTTATCAAGGTTGGGCTCGATGCATACTGTAGTATTTTCCCACGTTAGAATGAATCAGATTTATTTATTTTATGATTAATTTATTTGTACATTTTTAGCCCTTTCATGAAGATGCAAGATTTTTTATTACATATGTCACATGTGTCATAATTAACAGCTATTCTACGAAATCGAGTCGTACACGAGCTGATAGCTGATGAGGCGCGTAGCCGACTAGATTGAGTGGAATAACTGTTTTATTCTCTCCACATTCACTGGATTTTGAGAAACGGAGCATTTTTATTTTTATTGCAAATTCGATAAATAAAACTTTCTACAAAACGTCCGACAAAATCATTTCCACTTAGAAACCGGCAAAATGACAGTAGCACTTTGTGAAAAAATGTGATAATAATAATTCTTGAAAAAGGAAAAAAGATACACTTACCATCAAATACTCATCTCATCTCATTATCTCTAGCCGCTTTATCCTGTTCTACAGGGTCGCAGGCAAGCTGGAGCCTATCCCAGCTGACTACAGGTGAAAGGCGGGGTACACTCTGGACAAGTCGCCAGGTCATCACAGGGCTGACACAGAGACACAGACAACCATTCACACTCACATTCACACCTACGGTCAATTTAGAGTCACCAGTTAACCTAACCTGCATGGCTTTGGGGGAAACCGGAGCACCCAGAGGAAACCCACGCGGACACGGGGAGAACATGCAAACTCTGCACAGAAAGGCCCTCGCCGGCCACGGGGCTTGAACCCGGACCTTCTTGCTGTGAGGCGACAGCACTAACCACTACACCACCATGCCGACCCCATCAAATACTTTTATTCCATATTTTGTTGCTTTTTTGTATTTTTTGGGGTTTTGTTTTCGAGTGGTTTTTATTTCGTCCTCAGTTAGTTGAGCAACACGCGCCACCATTTTTTTTTTCTCTACTCCCGGTATATGAGCTGATATCTTAGTAGTAGAGTAGCCAATCAGAGCACACGATTGCTCATAACCAGTGAATGTGGATAGAAAAAAAAAAATATATATATATATAGTGTGTGTGTGTGTGTGTGTGTGTGTGTGTGTATTTTTAACTGGCCTTAAATTAACTAAAAAGCTGCTCAGGGCATAGTAGACAGCATGGAACAGCATCACACTCAGGGAAAAAATATCTGAAAAATGACTGCACTTGTAGTGCAATAGTGTAATAGTGTAGTAATAATATAATCGTTGAATAGTTGATTAAGAAAAAGTAGTTATAATATAGTTAATATCTTAATTATACATAACCTCAGCATTCCACAAATTTGTGCCACAAAGTGATATACATCTGGAGCAATGAACTGAGGAAGAGAAGAGATACAGTAATCTGAAAAATGTAGGTCTTGTTTACCTTGGGTAGTAAGTGGCACCGGCAGCACGGTGGTGTAGTGGTTAGCGCTGTCACCTCACAGCAAGCTGGTCCGGGTTTCCCCCACAGTCCAAAGACATGCAGGTTAGGTTAACTGGTGACTCTAAATTGACCGTAGGTGTGAATGTGAGTGTGAATGGTTGTCTGTGTCTATGTGTCAGCCCTGTGATGACCTGGCGACTTGTCCAGGGTGTACCCCACCTTTCGCCCGTAGTCAGCTGGGATAGGCTCCAGCTTGCCTGCGACCCTGTACAGGATAAAGCGGCTAGAGATAATGAGATGAGATGAGGAAAGCAGTTAAAATATGAACTTATTGATAAATAATATTGCGTTTGTCACATATAACAAAATTGGGATGCATACTGTATGTCCATAGTTGATTTATCAGTGATACTGCTATGAAAATGGACAAGACATTTAGAATAATATTCTTTGTCTGGGTTTCCTCCGGGTGCTCCGGTTTGCCCCACAGTCCAAAGACGTGCAGGTTAGGCTAACTGGTGGCTCTAAATTGACCGTAGGTGTGAATGTGAGTGTGAATGGTTGTTTGTCTCTATGTGTCGGCCCTGCGATGACCTGGCGACTTGTCCAGGGTGTACCCCGCCTTTCGCCCGCAGTCAGCTGGGATAGGCTCCAGCTTTCCTGTGACCCTGCACAGGATAAGCGGCTACAGATAATAGATAGATGGAATCTTCAGTTGCAATAGACGTCACTTCCGATAGTGATCCACTTCATTATGTATTCAGGTTTCCAGCTGACATCATATTTGTTTAGTCGCGTTTCTTGTGTTTCGCCTCCAAATATGACAGATACAGTGGTGCTTGAAAGTGTGTGAACCCTTTACAATTTTCTATATTTCTGCATAAATATGACCTAAAACATCATCAGATTTGCACACAAGTCCTAAAAGTAGGTAAAGAGAACCCAGTTAAACAAATGAGACAAAAATATTATACTTGGTCATTTATTTATTGAGGAAAATGATCCAATATTACATATCTGTGAGTGGCAAAAGTATGTGAACCTCTAGGATTAGCAGTTAATTTGAAGGTGAAATTAGAGTCAGGTGTTTTCAATCAATGGGATGACAATCAGGTGTGAGTGGGTGCCCTGTTTTATTTAAAGAACAGGGATCTATCAAAGTCTGATCTTCACAACACATGTTTGTGGAAGTGTATCATGGCATGAACAAAGGAGATTTCTGAGGGCCTCAGAAAAAGCCTTGTTGATGCTCGTCAGGCTGGAAAAGGTTACAAAACCATCTCTAAAGAGTTTGGACTCCACTAATCCACAGTCAGACAGATTGTGTACACATGGAGGAAATTCAAGACCATTGTTACCCTCCCCAGGAGTGGTCAGTCAACAAAGATCAAAGAACAAGGCATGTAATAGTCAGCGAGGTCACAAAGGACCCCAGGGTAACTTCTAAGCAACTGAAGGCCTCTCTCACATTGGCTAATGTTAATGTTCATGAGTCCACCATCAGGAGAACTAGGGTATTAGGCAGAAAAAGAAATTTACCAGTCAAAAATAATATTTTATATAATCCTGATAAGCGCCGCAGGTGCGAAGATGAGCGCCGCAGGCGCGAAGTCCCTCTAGGGGGGTCTGGGGGCATGCCCCCCCAGAAAATTTTTGAAATTTAGACTTCATTTCCTGCATTCTAGGACATTTTCAGGGTGAAATGGCGTGTAATTTTTGATCAGAAATATTGCATATTTTTACTATGTATTTTTTTCAGTTTCACTCCTGAATGTATCAGATGTATGTATGGTGTTTGATTTGGTAACAAAAGTGAAAAGAAAATAAACAACAATGAATTGTATATAATCTTTTGATCTAGTTACAGTATTTAATAAAAAAAAAAACCAACAGTATTCTATTTTACCATACCCCAATGAAACCCCCTTGTTAATCAATGTATCACACATACCTTTTCTGTCTTTTTGTGGAAAAACGAATCAGTTTTTGTCACATTCAATTTGGGGCGTTTGTTGGGATTCATCTTGATCCAGAAGAGTGAGTCAGCAAAAAAAAATGCGGTTCTCCCGCCAAGAAAGAGGAAACTACAACGCAGGGTGTTTGGCAATTTTCGACCAATCAGAATTCGCGATTTATTCAGTCCGCATGTTACAAGATTCAGTGCGGGCCAAAATGGCGGAAACGATGAAATATTCTGATTTTTCATTTCAAGTTTTCAGTATTTTTCGTATTAAACTGTGTTTCTTACGATTTGTAAATGATGGCGGAACCACACACGGACTGGCCATCGGGAGTAGCGGGAGTTTTCCCAGTGGGCCGGTGGTTCAGTGTGGGCCAGCGGAGAAAAAAAAAAAAAAAAACAGTTGCGCGCTGGCCTTTAATATGATAAGCAATGTTAACAGTTTCTTTAACAAACTGTTAACATTGCTTATCATATTAAAGGCCAGCGCGCAACTGTAATAAGCAATGTTAACAGTTTGTTAAAGAAACTGTTAACATTGCTTATCATATTAAAGGCCAGCGCGCAACTGTTTTTTTTTTTTTTTTCTCCGCCGGCCCACGCTGAACCACCGGCCCACCGGGAAAACTCCCGCTACTCCCGATGGCCAGTCCGTGTGTGGGCGGAACATAACTGGATTTATCGGATGACATGTGGGAGTATTCATGTGCGAAAATTTTCGGCATTATCGTCCGTTTCAGTATCCGTCTGTGTGTATACTTGCCCGTTGAAATCGGCAATCGCCCGTCAAATTTACGGGTGGACGGGTCTCTGCCTAATACCTTAAGGAGAACACTGAACAACAATGGTGTGCATGGCAGGGTTGCAAGGAGAAAGCCACTGCTCTCCAAAAAGAACATTGCTGCTCGTCTGCAGTTTGCTAAAGATCACATGGACAAGCCAGAAGGCTACTGGAAAAATGTTTTGTGGACGGATGAGACCAAAATAGAACTTTTTGGTTTAAATGAGAAGTGTTATGTTTGGAGAAAGGAAAACACTGCATTTCAGCATAAGAACCTTATCCCATCTGTGAAACATGGTGGTGATAGTATCATGGTTTAGGCCTGTTTTGCTGCATCTGGGCCAGGACGGCTTGCCATCATTGATGGAACAATGAATCCTGAATTATACCAGCGAATTCTAAAGGAAAATGTCAGGACATCTGTCCATGAACTGAATCTCAAGAGAAGGTGGGTCATGCAGCAAGACAATGACCCTAAGCACACAAACCGTTCTACCAAAAAAATGGTTAAAGAAGAATAAAGTTAATGTTTTGGAATGGCCAAGTCAAAGTCCTGACCTTAATCCAATCGAAATGTTGTGGAAGGACCTGAAGCGAGCAGTTCATGTGAGGAAACCCACCAACATCCCAGAGTTGAAGCTGTTCTGTACGGAGGAATGGGCTAAAATTCCTCCAAGCCGGTGTGCAGGATTGATCAACAGTTACCGGAAATGTTTAGTTTCAGTTATTGCTGCACAAGGGGGTCACACCAGATACTGAAAGCAAAGGTTCACATACTTTTGCCACTCACAGATATGTAATATTGGATCATTTTCCTCAATAAATAAATGAACAAGTATAATATTTTTGTCTCATTTGTTTAACTGGGTTCTCTTGATCTACTTTTAGGACTTGTGTGAAAATCTGATGATGTTTTAGGTCATATTTATGCAGAAATATAGAAAATTCTAAAGGGTTCACAAACTTTCAAGCACCACTGTAGTTGCTCTGTATTTGGATGTGCAAACCAATCGAATCAAGAAAGGATACCAAAAGTAGTCGTGCATGAGGGTGAAAGAATGAAAAATCTCAAAAAGACGCCATGAAAAATGGCTCGCAAACCTTTCGTGTTCGAAAGGAATCAAAAGTCCACATGCTCATGTTTGCAGCGATCATTTTGTTAAAGCTAAAAACATCGACGTTCCATCCATCTATTTTGGCATATCACTACAACAACACGGCCACTCTGACAGCTTCAGCCATCAAAGTCTCTAGGGAACATTACAGTAGTGGTTTCCCGTTGCCTTTTACTGGATTATTATAGAGGTTTTCTCCTTTCAACCATTCACACACACATTCATACCTACAGTCAATTTAGAGCCACCAGTTAGCGTAACCTGCATGTCTTTGGACTGTGGGGGAAACCGGAGCACCCGGAGGAAACCCATGCAGACACGGGGAGAACATGCAAACTCCGCACAGAAAGGCCCCCGTCAGCCACTGGGCTTGAACCCAGAACCTTCTTGCTGTGAGGCAACAGTATTAACCACTACACCACCGTGCCACCTACATCAACTTTACATATCTAAAATCAAAAGTTATCACTGCAAAAATGCCTACAGCAGCTCCGACTTGAATCACATACCACAATTTGGCTTACAAAAACAAGACTATTACTGTCCTTTAGAAGTCTTATTCCAATGTCATGAACCCAGCCACAAATGAAAAAGTTATCGGCTTCAAGACTTTTCAAAGCTTTCATTTGATTCTTTGTGTAACGCGATGTTATACGCGTTACACAAAGAATCAATATACGCGATGACTACCAGATAATTGGAAATGTCCGGAAACTGTATATTTGGAAAGTTATTGAAATCGCTTGAAAAGTCCACCTCTCTTAAGCCGTAGGGGTCCAATCCATCGCATCAATATATTTTTTCTTGATATCTCAATTCTGCTTTTGGTTCTAGTCCGTTAACATGGTCAGATGTAGAATGTTTTCCACAAGATGACGATGGACATGTACTTGGCCTGGATGCCATCTTTGATTGTTGCCCGTCACTTGGAAACCGGAAGTGAACCAGAAGGCAAAAAGTCACGTGATTGCAAGCAAAGAATACAGTATGGCTCCATATAGTATTGAAAGATGTAGGCTGTATTTGTTTGAGTGGATTGTGTGAATTCCTCTGTGATTCTGTCTAAACAAATTAAAAGAGGTCCAACAATTTACACAATTTATACAATGTTATGGCTATTTGCAAATAAATCTGTTTTTAATAAGGTTTTCTTAACTCCTAGGACTTCAGATATTTGACCCAAGTTGAGCAGTGTAACACGAGCCATAATTTACTCCATTAGAGGCCAAGATGTCTTAAAATAAGAGCATGCACATTAGTTGCACTGGTTGGCAAGCTTTATAAATAAAATGAACGGAACAGGGTTAGTAACTTGGCGATAATATAAAGGGCAAAGCAAAAAAAAATTTCATTTGCTCTCAATAAACAAAGGAGGAATAAAAAAAATGAAAGGAAATCGAGTGCTTAATAGATTCAAGGCAGTGTTGATGATACAAGGCTCTTACCTGCTGTTGAAGCGTGATCTGATTGACCTGAGTATCTCCAGGGCCGAGCTCTGCTGACTGAGAGACTAGGGCCACAGATGATAGTTCCTTCACATGCTTATTCTCAGGGGACTCTCCCAAGACCTCTATCCGCTGACTGAGCGCCTGCAGCTGGGCCTGCAGAGACTGAAGTCTACTGTGCAGGGCCTCAACTAGAGGCAGATTAGAGCTCTGTACTTGGTTCTTCTCCAGGAACCCAGTTTCTCCAGGTTCCCTCGCTGCAATTTTATGTAAGATTGTGTCTGATGAGACGGCGAGAAGACAGTTGGAATCGGTAGACATGAGGAGCTGGATTGCTGAGGTAATTAGTTGGGCCTGGTCACGGATGGACAAGAGTTCTTTGATGCTGAGGCACTGATCAGAAAGGGAATGGTTGTTTTCTGCCACTTTCTCACCCTTGTCCTCCAGAGGCTGGTTCTCTTCACCATCCATTGGGCCGTCATTGCATTCTGGGCTGGGCACGCACTCGGCTGAATCCCCTGCCTCTGCGTCAGTCTCCAGGGCAGGCCGAATGTCCGCATGTCTGGAAGCCAGGTCACAGCGCTGGAGGTTGGACAGCAAAATGCGGTTCTCATACTGGAGCTTCTTTACCTTACTGCTCAGGTCACTGATTTGCAGCTTGGCTGCCAGGAGCTCTTCTTGGGATGCCTCATTTAGAGCACCTTCTTCAGAAGCTGCCACTCCAGGAGTGATGGATGGAGGAAGGATGGTGGAGGGCGACAAGGACTCAATATCAGAATCAGGAGGAAGCTCTGACTTGTACCGATTAAGTTCGTTCATAAGTAGCTTGTTCTGCTCCTCCATCTCAATCAGTGACCTTCTCAGCAGATCCGCTTCTTCTTCTACAAACTGCAGGTGCCGCTGCAGCTCCATAACGTTCTCAGCTGAAGGAGAAATTAGCAGCTGCCCAACTCCTGTTGCAACTGCAAGCCCTCCGGGGGTCTCCTGAATCTTCATGTCATCCATTTCAGCCCGGAGACCACGATTCTCCACCTCCAGCTCCACTATTCGTCGACTCAGCAAGTTCGCTTCCTCCTCAACCAGCTTCAGATGAATTCGGACCTCGGCTTCACGCGTGTGTGGCGAGTCGGCTACCTCGTCCACGGTCAGCGTGGTGTCCATGTCGCCATAGAGCGAATGGTATTTGGTCAGTTCCTCTTTCATCGCCTCATTGTCTTTCACCATCTTGGTGAGTTTCTTGCACATAAGTGCCGACTCCTCCTTGGCAAAATGGAGCTGGCACTTCAGGTCAGAACTGTCCTCAGGAGGCTGATGGTAGAGATGTCAGACTTATCAGTAATCTGATATATAACAATGTCAACAAATATGTATATCGCAACTGTCTAAGCTAAAGAAATATGATTCTCTGCATTAAATTCTGTCAGAATAAAATGTTAATATAGCCTATTCATTTAAAAACATCTAATCTAGAACCCTCTTGGTCCTTCTGGAACTCTTAAATGCTCAAAGCAGAACCCTACGTCAAAGAAGTTTCCTATTTCAAAAAGCATTTTGGGGAAAAATGCAAAACTCTAGCTATCTTTACCTATATCATACTACTTGGACTATATTGAGTATAATCAACATTATTCTATCCACATTCACTGGATATGAGCAATCGCGCGCTCTGATCGGCTACTCTACTACTAAGCTATCAGCTCATACACCATGAGTAGAGAAAAAAATGGCGGCATGTTGCTGAACCAACCGAGGATGAAATAAAAACTCTACTCGAAAACAAAACCCCAAAAATTATCAAGTTTTTAAAAGAAACAGAAATAGCCAACAGTATATATATATATATTAGTGCTGTCAAGCGATTAAAATATTTAATCGCGATTAATGTCGCGACTGTCATAGTTAACTCGCGAATTAATCGCAATTTAATCGCACATTTTTGTCACATGAAAAACCATTGTAATTCTCTTATCAGCATAAAAAAGTGAATGGGCTTGCTCACCGTTCGAACTACGGGGGTACACGGGGGATCCGAGATCCCCTGAAACAGACATGAGATCCCTTGAAAACATGATTTGGGAAATGTTGGGGGGTCTCTAAAATATTGGCAAAATGATGTTTATTGACATAGCAATCGTGTGTAACGGGAAACATTTGCATATCTGAAGCGAGCGCGCGATGGAGAGCCGCGCTCTGAGACAAGCGCAAGCACCCCCCCCAAGGGAAAATAAGGGACCCCCCCCCGAAAATATCGGCATAGTTCGAACACTGGTTGTACCAATGTTTTTTTTTTTTTATTGCAGAGCATAACACGTCTTGTCACAGCCACTGCAAAGTGGGGCTGGAGCCGCTGATGGGAAAACGAAACCTAAGCCGAGCACCGTGGCTCTTCAGGGGAGGGCAGAGGACTCTGGGTGTGCGGGGCGTGGCATCATGTCACAGAGCGTTAATCTCGCGATAAAAAAAATTATCACCGTTAAAATTGAGTCAAGTTAACACGTTAATAACACGACATTTTTGACAGCACTAATATATATATATGCGCCTGTGAGTTGGTTTATCAACCACCAAAAAACCCTAAAGAAGAAAACACCAAAAAAAATACAAAAAAAAAAGGAGCAACAAAATATGGATGGTAAAAACGTATCTTTTTTTAATTTTTCAAGAATTATCGCATTTTTCACAAATTGTTCCGGTCATTTTGCTGGTTTGTTTACATTCTAAGCGGAAATGATTTTGTCAGACTGTGGCAGCGGGGGCGTGGTCAAGCACCGGTCTGTGACAGGAGGGCGGAGTTGGGGAAGGTAAGTGGCAGAATCGCTTCACCTGAGTGTCATTAACCTGTGTTTTGTGTGTTCTCCCCAGTAAACCGCCCTATTTAAGGAGGGAGAGCGAGAGCAGAGGGAGAACCGGACGAGACGCTGTGTGTGTGTGTGTGTCTCTCGCGCCAGTGAAAACTTGATTGCAACTCTGAAAAGTGTGGCAATAAAGCCGGTTTACAAACCTGATCTCTGTCCTGCCGTCCTCTGTGCTCCACCCACACGCGATTCACGCAACACAGACATTTTGTATAAAGTTTTTATTTATCAAATTTGCAAAAAATGAAAATGCTGTTTCTCAAAATCCAGTAAATGTGGAGAGAATAAAACAGTTATTCCACTCAATCTCGTCGTACACGGCTTACAGCTCATGTACGATTTGATTTTGTGGAATAACTGTTAAATATACTGTGCTAAAATGTATGAAATAATTACAGTTGTGTTACTGCATTATAATTTCATTAGTTATTGCTAACGTGCACTCTACCTGTGGTGACGTCTTCTTATCCGGTTTGCTGTTTGGCCTTGCACCTCGCTTTTTTAGAGAATTCTAGGAACGGAACACAAGAGAGAGAGAGAAATAAATTACAAACTGTAAAACCATGGAATAACTGCAAAAAAGCTCCCTCCATAAAACACACACCACTCCAAGCATTTCTCATCGCAGTCACAGGAATAGGGGCACAAAGGTACACTTGGCTATAGATCTAAAGTCATGTAAACAAAGGAACGGAGACGGAAATTAGGTGTGAATTATGGTTATAGCAGTAGATGCTGTCTTACACTGTAATGAACAGAGCGTGGCGGGGGGAGTAAAACACACACCCAAGCTTGCTGCAGTAGAAGATCTGCGGTTTCCATAGAAACCACCAACCCTTGTCTCACTGCAGAACAAGAGGGAATGCACTATCATCATAATACATGTCAGTGCAGACCAAAAAAAAAAAATCTAATATCCTGGACACTATAATAACATTAGAGTTATATGTTATTCAAATATGGCACATTTTGTAAATAATAATTATAATAATAAGGGAAGAGGGAAACGTACCCACAGGGGCCTTGAAGCATTCGGCTTACAGTAAAAGTGCAGCATTAAATCAGATTTCGAACCTTATTTTCTGGCAGAGAGCTGCACTAAAGCTGGCAGCAAAGCATTTTGAAACGGCACTAAACATTCATTTTAAAATCGATATGTTTATACTGAATGATAACAGACACACTGACTCAGTAGTAGATCTCTTTTAGCACCGTGGTGTCTGCAGAGTCGTTATGGGGCTAATGAGATTACAGAGAGCTAACACCATTAGTTACAGAGCTCCTGTAGGCCTCTTAAGGCTGCCTTTATACTTCTGCGTGCACGTCTGTGCAGGCAAGTCCGTATTAATGCACGTAACATGAGCGTATACTCTAGGAGGCGCTGTCGCAAGAATCACACCAGAGTTTACTTCGATACACGGCGAAGAAACGCTTAAACAAAAACAATCCCTGTAACCGAAATCACTCACTCGTTCACTACTCCCTACTCACTGTATAGGGAATTACTATATAGAGGGGGGCGGCACGGTGGTGTAGTGGTTAGCGCTGTCGCCTCACAGCAAGAAGGTCCGGGTTCGAGCCCCGTGGCCGGCGAGGGCCTTTCTGTGCGGAGTTTGCATGTTCTCCCCGTGTCCGCGTGGGTTTCCTCCGGGTGCTCCGGTTTCCCCCACAGTCCAAAGACATGCAGGTTAGGTTAACTGGTGACTCTAAATTGAGCGTAGGTGTGAATGTGAGTGTGAATGGTTGTCTGTGTCTATGTGTCAGCCCTGTGATGACCTGGCGATTTGTCCAGGGTGTACCCCGCCTTTCGCCCGTAGTCAGCTGGGATAGGCTCCAGCTTGCCTGCAACCCTGTAGAACAGGATAAAGCGGCTAGAGATAATGAGATGAGATGAGACTATATAGAGGACTATATAGTGAGCTCATTGGTAAAATGAAAAGACGCTTTCGGACACTACTCCGTCGCACAGTTAAAACGTGCCAGATCAGTCGGCTGGTGGGTTTTCAAAATAATAATTACACGCATGTATTTTTGTGATAAATCCATATTATGCTGAGCGTATTTCCCACATTAATAAATACAAAGTACTTTGTGTCTGCTGCATCTTTCAGTTCTTTTAAATCAAGGCTGAATACTTTCTTCTTTGCCGCTGCCTTTTATTAAATCAAATTCGAGGCTTTTGATTTGATTTCTTTCAGTGCGACCGCAATGCATGATGGGATATACTGTTTGTTTAGTAACCATCAGTTGTGCACTACTTTTCGTGATGCATTGTGGGATACCATGAGGGCACTATATAAGGGTGTAATAATTCTCACTATACATTCGGACAGCACTACAAATTGGCGATCTCACTATATAGTCCACTATATCGTGAGTAGGGAGTGATTTCGGACACAGGGAATGTGAGTTCCATGTTTATAATATATTTCAGCAATATTTCACAAGTTCAGAGTCACTCAATCGGTTTTCAAATATTTAGAATTTCAGTGCTCAATTTTGCTAATTTCAGTGGTGTAGTGGTTAGCACTGTCAGCTCACAGCAAGAAGGGTTCCGGGTTTGAACCTCACGGCCGACAGGGGGCCTTTCCATGTGGAGTTTGCATGTTCTCTCCGTGTTTGCATGGGTTTCCTCCCACAGTTCAAAGGCATGTAGGTTAGGTAAAATACCCAGCCGCTGGGGTTGCACAAGCTAGTGCATGTTTAGTGCCGGTTCCAAGCCTGGATAGATTGGGGAGGGTTGCGACAGAAACGGCATCCGGTGTAAAAACCTATGCCAAATCCAATATGTGGAACAGATCCGCTGTGGCGACCCCTAATGGAAACAAGTGAAAGAATTTCAGTGCTCACATTCAAGTTTAACATCCCGGCTACTCAGGGGCAGGCAAAGACAATCGTGTCTGGAATGTGTTGTGCTGTTTTGCTCCGATCTCACCATATCAACAGACCAGTGCGAAGGCAACTGGGAATTTTCAGCAGATTAATAAATATGTCTTTAACTATTGTTATTTCTTTAGCCGGAGTCTGCAGCAGGAGATACAAAACAACACAATACGCTCCAGGCTCAACTGCCTTTCTTGCCCCTGAGTAGCCCGGATGTTAAAATTGAATTTTTCGTGTTGAATTTTGCAGCCTGAATTTACCTGGTTGAATATGTGTACTGATTTTTTTTTTTCTTTTGGAAAACCTGGATTTTAAAATATGAATCTCTGAACACCGAAGAAAAGAAACCTTGAATTTATACAAGCATATGGTTTTCAACCTTACATTGTTTTCAACTTTATATACTGTGTATATAAGAATTCAGTCGCTTTTAAAATTCGACCCTTTTTTATTCAAATCTTTGTGACATTTTTTCCTTCAGTACAAGAAGACAAGAAGCCTTTACTTATCACACATGCACTCAAGCACAGACAAGCACTGTGAAATGCCTCCTCTGCATTTAACCCGCTTGGGGCAGTGAACACACACATGCAATGAACACACACACATACCCAGAGCAGTGGGCAGCAGTTGGGGGTTCGGTGCCTTGCTCATGGGCACTTCAACCCAACCTCAGCCCAAGGCCGGCGCATGTTAACCTAACCACATGTCTTTGGACCAGGGCTTTGAACCAGAATTTTTTTCCTATTGGTTCGTTCCAAACAGAAACGGAATTTTAACGTTTCCGGTTTTGGGTTCCACCATTAAATAGACGTTCCCGAACCGGTTAGAACAAAAAAATTTCGTTCCCGGAACGGTTAATTATGTTACCTGTCAGCTGTTTAACAAATGGCTATAAAGTTATGTCTCTGTCTCATCCAGCTTAAGCCAAATGTAGGCTAATTCTATTACAACCTTCATTAAATAAGACAAGAAATAATTCAAAACAATTATTATTTCAAATGTTGGCGATTTGGATTCTCAGTATGTCTTCCCATCTACACAAACAGAAAAAGTGCCAAAAATGAAAGAGAATTCGTTTAGTGTGTTACCAAAGGCTAGTCAGGCCCTATAGAGGGCTACCGCATGACGTCACCGCGCCGCGAGATTTTGTTAGGCGCCATATTGGAAGACCAAGTACACATCTATGCAAGTACATACATTCATAAAACAAACTACACCTGAAATGTAGCCAGGGCCGGTTCTGCCCTAATCTGGACCCGGGTGCAACATCGCGCAACCCCCCCCCAAAAAAAACAAAACACCAGTCTAAATCAGGACAACCATCACATAACTATAAACATTTTATATCAACTATTTTAACTAAATGGGCTATAATAAATAAGCCTGCAGGCAGCCACGGCGGGCTGCCTCAGAAAAGTAACCATTCAATGACAACTGAAAGCCTGCAGCCACGGCGGGCTGCCTCAGAAAAGTAACCATTTGTCCTACCTTAAAACTCGTTTTGCATTTTCTGCCTCCTTTTTTGTATTTTCGACCCTCCGTTTATTTTCTTTCCTTTTCTGAAAACCCGATTTGTGTCCAGACATTTTGTTCTGCTACCAACGAACTAACTCGTCAGGTCTCGTCTCTCGAGCCCGCGATGATTCCCGTGGGAAGGGCAACAACTGATACATTTTTACAAACAGCCAATAGGGAGGTTGCAACGTTCAGGCTCTTCTTTGCTCAGACACTCAGTAATGCACTTACTCACTTATTATCACGTGGAGACGTGATAGTAATCCATCTTCCCGCTCTCTCCATTCAGTCAGCGAACGTCACACAGGAAGTGAACCCCAGCGGGTCATAGAAATTTGCGCAGGAGGAGAATGACTTTTTTATTTGTAGGCTACGGAAACTTTGAGGAACGAAATAAAAACCAGTATTAACCGGTTACCATTATTTTTAATAAGCGTTTCTGTTCCGGAGCATAAAAAATAATAAAGTTTCTGGTTTCGTTTCTGTTCCATGTGAAATAGAAAAAGTTCCCGGTTTTCGTTCCTTGAACCGGTTCAAAGCCCTGCTTTGGACTGTGGGGGAAACCGGAGTACCTGCAGGAAACCCATGCAGACACGGGGAGAACATGCAAACTCCACACAGAAAGACCCCCGTTGGCCGCTGGGCTCGAACCCAGAACCTTCTTGCTGTGAGGCGACAGTGCTAACCACTACACCACTGTGCAGCCCAAAATAAAGCACCTCCTAAAGGACATCCTCACATTATTTGTCAGTGTCCCAATCATACTAATGACCATACCGTATATAACTCCGTATGTAACATGAGGTCAAATAACACCATTCTGGTGTAAATGGACCTTTAGCTCCTCTCAGGACGGCTCAACAATTTGTGATGTCATGACTCCCACACTCTGGGTTTCATCACCATGAAATTTAATAAGGGATCTGAAACCTAACACAGAAATTCATTTGTTCAGCTCAAGTCTGTTCATTCTTGCGCTTGTCACTGCTTGATAGAGCTGATGAAATGTCTCTTGCAAAAAGGTTTTGGATTAATTAACAAGAGTTCAACTCATCTCATTATCTCTAGCCGCTTTATCCTGTTCTACAGGGTCGCAGGCAAGCTGGAGCCTATCCCAGCTGACTACGGGCGAAAGGCGGGGTACACCCTGGACAAGTCGCCAGGTCATCACAGGGCTGACACATAGACACAGACAACCATTCACACTCACATTCACACCTACGGTCAATTTAGAGTCACCAGTTAACCTAACCTGCATGTCTTTGGACTGTGGAGGAAACCGGAGCACCCGGAGGAAACCCACACGGACACGGGGAGAACATGCAAACTCCGCACAGAAAGGCCCTCGCCGGCCACGGGGCTCGAACCCGGACCTTCTTGCTGTGAGGCGACAGCGCTAACCACTACACCACCGTGCCGCCCTTAACAAGAGTTCACATCTCAAATTCATAATCTTCTATTTTGACAATCAAACTGGAAACAACCCTATACTACACTACACTAGCAAGTCATTTATCGATGGATAACTGCTTATTTTCAACGTATGTACAAAACATCAAGATACAGTTTCAGAGAGAGCTGCAAGAGATAGCAAGCAACATTTGAACTGACATTTACTTAATTCTGTTTAAATCCAGTATCACAATTGACTCAAATGATTCTTCAGACCAATTCTGTGGTACATGTTCAGGGTTCTAACTAGGCCTTTTCAGCGTATCGAGCTGATACTCAATGTTTCCTTACCGCTACGCCCACAATATTGCCGACACGCCTGTAAAAGTTGCTGCTACACTAATAAAAAGACTTGTCAATGTTGAAAATGTGGTCTTTTGTTTAATTAACCCCGCCAACAGTAGTTGGAGGGGTTATTATTTTCACCTGTGTCAGTCTGTGTGTGTGTGTATCTGTCTGTCTGTCTGTCTGTCTGTCTGTCTGTGTGTCTGCAAGATATCTCAAGAACCAATGGATCGATTTGGACCAAATTTTGTACGTGTTGCCAATCACCCAGGAAGGAAACCATTACATTTTGGAGGTCAAAGGTCAAGGTCATGGCAGAACTTCGAAATTTTCGCCCAATGTATTTTAATAGGGAAAAGGCGGGGTTTGCACTCGTTAGAGTGTCCCTGTCTAGTTTTCTCTTGCTATCCCCATGTGGCAGCGACGGAGCGCCGCCATGCGAATGTTCTACATTCGGACATACTCCACTCCCCGCCCGCATAAGCACCCAGTGCATAGCTGCCCGAGTAGTTCCGTGTGGAGATAGTCACTGATCATGCTCGTCCGGTTTACCTCCTTCCTTACTCTGTGTTCACGGTAAAGTGCCATCCGTGTTAAAGGGGAACTGAAGTCATTTTTAAACTTGCTTAATTTCTTAATTAACGTGTTGTTCAATTACATTTTCGGTTTTAGTAACTTTATATTGTGACTCATATTGGCAACTAATTGCAATTAAATATTATACTTATCAGCCTATTCGGTTTTTAGCCATGTTGAATGTAGTTCGTTTGGTCCATGGCAGGCGTCGCTTATCCACGCGATCTTCACGAGACTTGTGCAAGACTTCGAAACATGAAGTGTCAGCCAGGTGTCAGCGCCGCCATTTTGAAAACTGTTTTCCAAACGAAATATTGCACAAAAACGAGTTTAAATGACGATTACTGCCTACTTTTTTCAAACTTTCCTGATTGCTATCAAAACAAACAACTTCCGGCTTGATCACGTCAGCATTCGAAAGAGAGCGTGCGCGTCTTTTGACAACGTTGGCAGATGTTGGTCGCTTTGATTTCCGCTGTACGTTTTACTTCCGTCCTATGATGTCTCGCACAGGTTGCAGCGAATCTCGTTTACGGCCATTGCTTTTACATATGGACTGATATATTACAGAGCATATTTCAAACACTCATAACTTCCTATAGCAGCGACAAAATAGCTATCAAAAATACATTCCGACATTTAATAAAATGAGAAATAAAATTTTGATCATGAAATATTTGCCTTCAGTTCTCCTTTAAGAGGTGTTTATGCGCCATGCATGTAATCCGTACCGGTCCCCGAGTTAGATTTGGAGAGTCATGTATTGTAATTGAATGGATAAAGTTGAAAATAAAGCTGACACTTGGTGAATATCAACTGGTTGTTTTATTATTATTCCATAAATATGTCACTAATATAGTTGAATATTAATTATAATAAGTCTTCAATCTAAAACAATCACAGCAACTTTTGGTAAAAAAAAAAATATTATTATTATTATTATTATTATTATTATTACTACCAAAAAAACAAAAGTGATTTTCAGCATGTAGAACCCCTGAGCTTTTGGGGACCTAAGGTGGCCCCTGAACCCCCAGCCGTTATGACTGGTGCCACTACGCTGATATTTTGGTCGAGTTAGAACCCTGATGTTGTCTGAAAATTGTTCAATTCACTGCTTATAACTTTGATTCCGATCTGCAATAAGTTCCTGTTTCATTTGCAAAATATAACCGTGCTTTCATCTTGTTCTCTCGTATATGACCTTTCATTCATGTGTATAGTGATATTTATGAAGAAAATAAAGCTTGAAACAAGGGATAAAGATTGTTGGTACCTCTGGTCAGTGTGTGTCGCTTGTACAGTTAGCTTGTATTGTGCTGATCTGCTACCAAAGCCTAGGGCGCAAGGGTTTAGCCAGAGACCTGTCAACCCGTCATTGTGACGCGCAGTTGCCAGTGTGTGACGGGCAAAAATCTGACATGACGGGAATTTTTTTCGTCCTGCCCATCACTACTTTTTTAAACATTTACTCTCTGATCCATTGTATATTTTAATTTCCATGGGAATGTTATGGAGATTTGACAACTCGGTTTCACTTTTGATGACGAGTAGTCATGGAAAAGGCCGACTGCCAGAATGCAGATATATCATTGGTCAATTGTATCACGTGACCAGTGCCGATTACGTTCACGCCAGAGAACAGGTGACTAGTCGGTTTCGTTTCAAGCTATTCCAAAGAAGAAAACAGATGATGGCGGAAATCATTAATATTTTTGCCTTGTTGAAAGAAACTGCTTCTGTTTCACATGTGGATCCTGTACAATCACCACCATGTGAATTGACGTCAACGTCAGAAAGCGAAGTGGAACAAGAAGAGCCTCCAAAGAAAAAAACTCGACAAGAGAAGAGCCCTTCAATTCCAAAGAAGAGAAAACAGACGAGGCTGTTTCCGAAACAAGCATGAAAATATGTATGGTAAAATTAAGTCTCATCTCATCTCATTATCTCTAGCCGCTTTATCCTGTTCTACAGGGTCGCAGGCAAGCTGGAGTCTATCCCAGCTGACTATGGGCGAAAGGCGGGGTACACCCTGGACAAGTCGCCAGGTCATCACAGGGCTGACACATAGACACAAACAACCATTCACACTCACATTCACACCTACGGTCAATTTAGAGTCACCAGTTAACCTAACCTGCATGTCTTTGGACTGTGGGGGAAACCGGAGCACCCGGAGGAAACCTACGCGGACACGGGGAGAACATGCAAACTCTGCACAGAAAGGCCCTCGCCGGCCCCGGGGCTCGAACCCGGACCTTCTTGCTGTGAGGCGACAGTGCTAACCACCACACCACCGTGCCGCCCCTAAAATTAAGTTATTAAATCAAATTTTGTTTACACTGTCTAAGCTCATTTCATGTTTTTATTGATGCTGCTATTGTGAAATATATGTTGACAGATGTTCTTAGTAAGCTAGATTGTTTTTTATAGAAACGGGTTCTGTCCGTCCGGTCACGTTTTCGTTTCTGGGCCATATCTTTAAAACTACTGAAGATATCTTCATGAAACTTTGTATATGTATCAAGCAACATGTGAACTGGTGCCTTTTGCTATTTTGGATTTTTGAAAAAAAGTCTTTTTTCAAATTTTTACATAAAAATAGATTTTGACTTAGTTTCTAAGAGCAATGCTTATTTCCGGAGCATATATCCAAAACTATTCATGATACAGTTAGTTTTTTTAGAATTATGGCGTGCTCTTTTTCCAATGGTTTAGAGTCTTTTTTTAGGTTTGGGTGCTCTTTAATCCAAGGTATTCTAGATCCACAGCCAAAAAAGAGAAAAATCTCTGACTAAGGCACTCCAGATTAAAATGTCTTTAATATTTTAGACAAGTCCTACATGGACAAATTAAAAACAAAGCCCACGCATTGGGCTTTGTTTTTAATTTGTCCATGTAGGACTTGTCTAAAATATTAAAGACATTTTAATCTGGAGTGCCTTAGTCAGAGATTTTTCTCTTTTTTGGCTGTGGGACTATTCATGATACAGATTTGAAACTTGGTATACATGTTAACAAGGTGATGTAGATGTGCCTCTTCATACTAAGAAATCTGAGAAACGTTAATTTTTCATGTTTCCATGGAAACAATTTCAGACTTAGTCTCTCAGGTTAGTCTTAGGGGTCGGTTTTGTTTCCGGAGCAGAACTTGAAAACTATGAGTGGTATGGACTTGAAAGTTGGTATATGTGTTGATTAAGTAATGTATAAATGCCTTTTGATACTAAGAAATGTGAGAAATGTCAATTTTTAGCTCACCTGGACCAAAGGTCCAGTGGGTTTATGCTGAGGTCAGTGTAAAGAGGAAGGGTTGGTTTCCTGCAGCAGAACTTGAAAAATGTGACAAATAATATCTTGAAACTTGGTATTTGGTATATAGGGCGGGGGATATAGATGACTCTGTCTTTTTGTTTTTATAGAGTTCATTTAAATAGTGTTGATGTTACTATTTTAGAAAAAAGTTAATGAAAAGAACGGCACATTCACTCCAATTGTTCGTGACTCCCACTTTTTCATTTCTGGCTAAGCCCTTGCTAGGACATAACATGCAATTTTTAAAAAAAAAAATTGCATTTGTCTTAGCTTTAGAAGCTACTACAAGTATAATTTCTCATTGAACAAACATTTTTTTAAATTTCTCTTTAGAAGAAAAAAAAATCGGGCACTTTGACAAACAACAGTAGCAGTTATTCCAAGCCTACAAGAGACAACCTTTAGTCCTGTTAGGAAATAATTCAATTTCAAAGCTCGTGAAAAAAAAAAGAGCTTGAGAGGCCCAGAGTGCTGAGTGTTGTGTTGAAAGAGCGCAGTTGCACTGACATTCCATTTCATGAGACAGAAGCCAGACGGATGGAACGAAAAAGCACGATTGTGCTGCACTGACTGCATTCTGAGCTGACTAGCATTTCAGATCGACCCTGATCTCTGGCAGCTCACAGTTCAGAACGATCTCTGCTCCACTCGTGTAGGACGAGTGATTCATCAATTTCCTGGAATGTTTCGTTAGTGTATGACTTTATCGTACATGTTTCTGCACATGCCTGCATGTGGGACTGGAGTATTACAGTCTGTGTTCTCCATAAACACACAAAGAATGAGACATGCCTCGTGTAAAAGATTAATCTCTGTTGTGTGGAGTGTAGAAAGATACTTCAGTTACTCTGCGTGAAAATAGTAACACAGCTATTTGTACTGAATTTGTTTACGAGGCAGAACAATGGCTGCCCTTTTCAGTAAAGCATTGTGTTCTTTTTAAATGTCCCTGCTCTCTTTCCACTGAGTAGAGTGGGCAGAGTGAGGGATGAAGCACACTTATTAAACCACGCTTCTTGTGTGTATTACAGAGAGGAAGAAAGAGAGTAGAAGATGGGTCAAGATAGGGTTGGGCGGTATCCAAATTTTGATACCTTTAAACTGTCTCTGTGTTTTCCCGGGGTATACGGTATTACCGAGAAAAAAATAATATTTTGTTTCGGCCTACTGTGTAACGTGCGCCTATGCCTCAAATGTACTATTTAAAAGCAGCATAGCGAATTGTGTGCATTGTGGTATGGATTAAGCAGCAAAGCGAATTTTGTGCATTGATGAATGGATTAAGAGATATTTCAAAGCATCACGCAACTCTTCCTTCATCTTGAAAATTGCATTCAACTGTCGTTTACACATGTCTGCGTTGAAACGCCATTTGCAGCACTATTTCACCTACTCCATCAAAAAAAAGTACACGATGAGCAGGATCATACCCTTTCAAGCATGGGAAATAAAAAAAAGAAAAAGAATCAACCAACACCCAAGTCCGTTTAGACTGCGCGATAAACCATATTCTTCAGCGCAAATGAGGCGAACCTAATTCAAATGCGTGATAGCTGCACAAGGCAAAATCATATGGGCCCACGTCATGCCATGGCGGGGAAATTAATAATCAAATGGCCTTACCTTGCTTAAAACGTTGTCTTGATCACATAACTCCTTACAATTATTCCACTTAAATCCATACGGTTTAACACACCCAACAAAGATAGCAAGCGCATTGCTAATTCCCACCAGAAACCTAACAGTTTACGCTACGATGTTTTCTTCCGTTTCTTCAGTAGATGACATTTCAAACGTTTATTACCCACATCCCAAATGTCATACGTTATATTATTTTACCTTGTTGTTACTCATGTAACCTACTCAAAACACAACTCATTGGAGAGATCTCGTGGAAGTGGAGTACCCCAGGCTATGGTGTGCCTTAGGGGACATATTAGATTTTTCGTTTGGTTTGAAACCAAAATACTGCCACACTGCCGATGTTGTATTTTTTTTTTGCCACTAACTCGTTATCTTGACTTGCCATCTTTCAACCGCGGTCTCAGTCTCTTTTTTTAGATAGGACAGTATAGAGAAACAGGAAATGAGCGGGGGAGAGAGAGAGACGGGATCGGGAAATAACCTCGGGTCGGAATCGAACCCGGGTCCCCGGATTTATGGTACAGTACCTTAGCCATCTGAGCCATGACACCCCCGGTCTCAGTCTCTTGCGAAGCTTTCCGTCAGACTCCAAATGTCACGCAGGGTTGCCATGGTAACGACATAAACAACCCTGCACGCGATGAAAACTTCTTTAGGAAATTGATAGAATTAGTGAAAATACGATCACACAGTTATTCGGGATGATCTTCAATTTATTATTTTATATTATGACCTCATGTACTCCATATTTATTTAGATATTATATATTTTTTTAAAATGACGGTAATGAGACCGATACCGTTGGTACTTTTGGATACCTCGGGATACCTTCTTACCGTAATACCGCCCAACCCTAGGTCAAGACAAACATTTACATAATGTTTCCTTAATATGACAATATGAGAGGCAGGGAAAGACTGTGTGTGTGTGTGTGAGAGAGAGAGAGAGAGAGAGAGAGAGCACTCTCGGTTTCTCTTTCCCCCTCGTCCTTTCGATATTCTGAGTACTTTTGTAATCCCGCACCTTCACGGTACATGCAGCATTTAGTTACAGACAGAGTCAGAGAGACAGCTGGAGGCTCGACGAGTTCAGTGAGTTGAGATTTGCGAGTGTTTAATGTGTCGCTACACGTGAGGTGATGGAAGTATACGGAAAAACACTCTGAGACAATCGCAGGAGACTCCTGCCTGAGGAGGAGCCATTTTTAAAGCCATTTTTAAAAAATTTCACACTACACACTTGCAAACGCAGATGGGTGCAACAGACCATAATAGGTTCCCATGGTGACTGTTAATGTGCCAGTTGAGGCTGATGGTACAGACTGAAGGGGGAGGAAGAGGGAGGAGGAAACAGGAAATGGCAACCCTGAAAATACTCTTGCCATGAGGCAGCTCTGCTCTTTCCAAACACACTCAATCTCTCTCTCTTTCTCTCACTCTCATAATTCTCTCTCTCACTCTCAGTAATACTCTCTCTCTCTCAGTCTCAGTAATTCTCTCTCTTTCTCTCACTCTCAGTAATAGTCAAGTCAAGTTTATTTCTATAGCGCTTTTAACAATAGACACTGTCGCAAAGCAGCTTTACAGAATTTGAACGACTTAAAACATGAGCTAATTTTATCCCTAATCTATCCCCAGTGAGCAAGCCTGTGGCGACGGTGGCAAGGAAAAACTCCCTCAGACGACATGAGGAAGAAACCTCGAGAGGAACCAGACTCAAAAGGGAACCTATCCTCATTTGGGCAACAACAGACAACATGACTATAACATTAACAGTTTTAACATGAAGTCAGTTTCGTTTATGTTATAAACTCTTCACTGATGGAAACTTGAGTGCAAAACTGTTCATGACAACTGCAGTCCTAAAGTTAGCAAGTCAACTGTAGTCCTCAGCCATAAAAGCATTACTGTAAGTGTCCAGAGCGTCCTCCAGGTGTGACTTTCAACTGTCCATATGGGGCCGTCCTCCACAGGAGCGATGTGATGAGACTCCGACCAGACACAGGGCATCAGGATGGATCAGGCAGGTCCGAGGAGCAGAAGAGGTCAGCGTCTCGATCAGTATCTCTCAGTAATACTCTCTCTTTCTATCACTCTCAGTAATACTCTGTCTTTCTCTCACTCTCAGTAATTCTCTCTCTCTCACTCTCAGTAATACACTCTCTCATCTCATCTCTAGCCGCTTTATCCTGTTCTACAGGGTCGCAGGCAAGCTGGAGCCTATCCCAGCTGACTACGGGCGAAAGGCGGGGTACACCCTGGACAAGTCGCCAGGTCATCACAGGGCCGACACATAGACACAGACAACCATTCACACCTACGGTCAATTTAGAGTCACCAGTTAACCTAACCTGCATGTCTTTGGACTGTGGGGGGAAACCGGAGCACCCGGAGGAAACCCACGCGGACACGGGGAGAACATGCAAACTCTGCACAGAAAGGCCCTCGCCGGCCCCGGGGCTCGAACCCGGACCTTCTTGTTGTGAGGCGACAGCGCTAACCACTACACCACCGTGCTGCCCCTAATACACTCTCTCTTTTAGTAATACACACTGTAATTCTCTCTCTCTCTTTTAGTAATACACTTGTGTTCAAAATAATAGCAGTCCAACACGACTAACCAGATCAATCACTGTTTTTGGTGGAAATTATATTACTACATGGCAAATAATTTACCAGTAGGTGTAGTAGAGTCATAGAAAACCAACAGACCCAACATTCATGATATGCATGCTCCTGAGTCTGTGTAATCGAATAATTAAGTGAAAGGGACGTGTTCAAAATAATAGCAGTGTGGAGTTTAATTAGTGAGATCATTCATTCTGTGAAAAAACAGATGTCAGTCAGGTGGCCCTAATTTAAGGATGAAGCCAGCACATGTTGTACATCCATTTCTCTCTGAAAACCTGAGAAACATGGGTCGTTCCAGACACTGTTCAGAAGAACAGCGTGCTTTGATTAAAACGGTGATTGGAGAGGTAAAACGTATACTGTAAAGAAGTGCAGAAAATGATGGGCTGCTCGGCTAAAATGATCTCCAGTGCTTTAAAATGGACAGCAAAACCAGAGAGACGTGGAAGAAAACAGAAGACTACCATTCGAATGGATCGAAGAATAGCCAGAATGGCAAAGACTCAGCCAATGATCAGCTCCAGGGTGATCAAAGACGGTCTGAAGTTACCTGTGAGTACTGTGACAATTAGAAGATGCCTGTGTGAAGCTAATCTATCGGCAAGAAGCTCCCGCAAAGTTCCGCTGTTAAAAAAAAGACGTGCTGAAGAGAATACAATTTGCCAAAGAACACATCGACTGGCCTAAAGAGAAATGGAAAAACATTTTGTGGACTGATGAAAGTAAAATTGTTCTTTTTGGGTCCAAGGGCCGCAGACAGTTTTTCAGACGACCCCCAAACACTGAATTCAAGCCACAGTACACTCTGAAGACAGTGAAGCATGGTGGTGCAAGCATCATGATATGGGAATGTTTCTCTTACTGTGGTGTTGGGCCCATTTATCGCATACCAGGGATCATGGATCAGTTTGCATATATCAAAATACTTGAAGAGGTCATGTTGCCTTATGCTGAAGAGGAAATGCCCTTGAAATGGGTGTTTCAACAAGACAACGACCCCAAACACACCAGTAAGCGAGCAGCATCAGGGTTCAAGACCAACAAAATGAAAGTTATGGAGTGGCCAGCCCAATCCCCGGACCTTAATCCGATAGAAAACTTGTGGGGTGACATCAAAAATGCTGTTTCTGAGGCAAAACCAAGAAATGCAGAGGAATTGTGGAATGTTGTCAAATCATCCTGGGCTGGAATACCTGTTCACAGGTGCCAGAAGTTCTCAGAAACCGTGGTTATACAACTAAATATTAGTTTAGTGATTCACAGGAATACTAAATCCTTAAGATTTTTTCAGTTTATACAGTAAATATTTGGAGTTTGTAATGAAAAATGCAGACACTGCTATTTTTTTGAACAGCCCAATGTTCATTTTTCTTCATTTTCTGTAAAGTAATTAAAATATTCATACATTTTTCTTCATGTTTTGATGTAGAATATAATGTGCAGTGTTCCTAATGCATGGAAATAAAAACTATTATAAGGATTTTGAGCTTTACTCACATTTTTAAACACACTGCTATTATTTTGAACACAACTGTACATACTGTATACTCTCTGTAACACACTCTCTCTCTCTGTAATTCTTTCTCTCTCTTTTAGTAATACACACACTCACTCTCTCTCTCTCTCTCTCTCACACATACCCGTACTCTCAGTAATACTCTTTCTCTCACTCTCTTTTAGTAATACACACTCTCTGTAATACTCTCTCTCTCTTAGTAATACACACACACACACTCTCTCAGTAATTCTCTCTCTCTCTCTCTCTCTCTCTCTCTCTCCACTCCTGTAAACAATAAAGCCAACAACTTTTTCATTTGCATACTTTTTGTATAACCTATCTGAATATAAACTGAAATAAAATGTGGAAGCCGTGCTGTTTTGGTCACTTCTCCTCAACTGTGCAAAAGGAACTGCAGAATCTAACAGACATGAGATTCACAATGAGGTGCTTCCTCTAAAACTCTACCTTATTTTCTATGGTTTATTTTCCATTGTTCTCTCTGTATAACATCCTTATTGGCCCACATCCCTGTCTGTTCACATCTGCTGGCAGTTTATTGGCCAGTGCTGAGTACTGATCCCACACTCTTCCCCCATAAGCTGCACAGTGACACCTGAGATGGAGCCCTAGGGAGAGCCCATATGCAGAGGACAAAACACACACATACAGAGCTAATCTCTCTCTCTCTCACACACTCACTCCCTGGGGCTGATTAAAGTGTGTAAGCAATCTACAAATCACTGTGTAAGAGAAATGAGCTCATTTGTAGAATAAGGGATACCATTGAACACACACTGAGACTTTTGTCAGGCTATTCAACAAAGCCTGAGCGTCTTTGGTAGCTTGTCCACTTCTTAATACACCAGTTATTTTACAACATTATTGGACTTTACTGTTAATTAGAGCCAGGACAGGCTTTTCTAATTACAGCTAAATCCCAATAGGGCTCAAGAGGTGTGCAGGAAAGTGTGCAGGAGAGGAATAGTGCATAATGACTGAAGAAGATTCAAGACAGACAGAGGAGTCCTGCACTGTGTTTGCATCACACATCGCTTGAGGTACAGAGCCGAAAGGTGTGGCGTAAAAGCCTCTGGCGTTCACAGTATGTAATCATTCCCCACCAACAACCTGCCAGGGAACAACACAGAGGTCAACTCAAAGTCACAGAGAGCTGTGACTCTGTGATACACCCCCCTCCCCCCCCCCCCCCCCCCACCTCACTCGTGGGTATGATGAATAAAGACAGAGTTTAGCCAAAGCCACATTATAACCCAACATAATAGCCTAGTAACAAGAGTAATTCTGCCACACAAACACAGCTGAGGATAACACTCTTTCATCTCTCCATCAATGCACCAAACCCTCCTTTATTGTTTTTTGTAACATTAAATGGACAGATTCCACTGCTCAAAATGCCTAAATGTCAAGAACTGATGTTTCTTTTACAGGATTTAGCATGAATTAAAGCGATTGCTCTTCACCTAACATACAGTACAGCCTTCTCTTTCTAAATATAATCCACCAATCACACCTCCCGGAGAGAGAGAGAAAGAGAGAGAGAGAATTACTGAGACTGAGAGAGAGAATTACTGAGAGAGAGAGACTGAGAGTGAGAGAGTATTACTGAGAGTGAGAGAGTATTACTGAGAGCGAGAGAGACAGTATTACTGAGAGAGAGTATTACTGAGAGAGAGACAATATTACTGAGAGCGAGAGAGAGTATTACTGAGAGTGAGAGTATTACTGAGAGTGAGAGAGAGTATTACTGAGAGAGAGTATTACTGAGAGCGAGAAAGAGTATTACTGAGAGAGAGTATTACTGAGAGCGAGAGAGAGTATTACTGAGAGAGAGTATTACTGAGAGCGAGAGAGTATCACAGAGAGAGTATTACTGAGAGTGAGAGAGTATTACTGAGAGCAAGAGAGACAGTATTACTGAGAGTGAGAGTATTACTGAGAGTGAGAATTACTGAGAGCGAGAGAGACAGTATTACTAAGAGAGAGAGTATTACTGAGAGAGAGACAGTATTACTGAGAGAGAGACAGTATTACTGAGAGCGAGAGAGAGAGTATTACTGAGAGTGAGAGTATTACTGAGAGTGAGAGAGAGTATTACTGAGAGAGAGTATTACTGAGAGTGAGAGAGAGTATTATTGAGAGAGAGTATTACTGAGAGCGAGAGAGAGTATTACTGAGAGAGAGTATTACTGAGATCGAGAGAGAGTATTACTGAGAGTATTACTGAGAGTGAGAGAGTATTGCTGAGAGCAAGAGAGACAGTATTACTGAGAGTGAGAGTATTACTGAGAGTGAGAGAGTATTACTGAGAGCGAGAGAGAGTATTACTGAGAGAGAGTATTACTGAGAGCAAGAGAGAGTATTACTGAGAGTATTACTGAGAGTATTACTGAGAGTGAGAGTATTACTGAGAGCGAAAGAGAGTATTACTGAGAGAGAATTACTGAGAGCAAGAGAGAGTATTACTGAGAGTATTACTGAGAGTGAGAGTATTACTGAGAGCGAGAGAGACAGTATTACTGAGAGAGACAGTATTATTGAGACAGAGAGCATCACTGAGACAGAGAGAGAGTATTACTGAGACAGAGAGACAGTATTACTGAGAGAGACAGTATTATTGAGAGAGAGAGAGTATAGACCCCTTCGCAGTAAACATCATTCATACGTAAGCGGAAATTGCGCGCGCAGCCTGGACCCAAAAAAGACTCAGAAATGCCTAGTTGTTGTGTTGTCGGGTGTGAGAATCGTAGCAGTGATGGGGTTAAAATGTTCAGAATTCCAGCAGGATCTCACCCATTCCAAAAAAATCGCCGACGTCTATGACTACAAGCCATCAAACGTGTAGACTGGGATGAAAGCACTATCAAAAATGCTCACTTCATCACAGGTAAGATCAGGCTATTTATTAAATCTTTCTTTTTTATTCTTTCTAGTCTTCGTTTATTGATGTAGCAAAATACTTTGGTAACGTTTGTCTGATTAGCTGGGTCATAGTTACACAATGTAATGAATATTGTTAGCATGTTAGCTTAGCTTTGCATGCAATTTTGTTTGTAGGAGAGGTCTCGCTTGACTCAAGCAGTCCAGATTTTGTGCCATCATTATTTGTGTATGCCGAAAATCACAATTTTAAAGCAAGGATGGAAAGGTAAAATTGTGTGCCCTCACTCTAAATGCCAACTTACGTTGACTGCTCTAACCTAGCTCCCGCCCCGTTCAGTTTCATTTCTGCTCTCTGCCTCTCGCTTTTTACACAGCTCTGATTTCTCTTAGCTGCACTCTTTACACTATCATTCCTTTCATGCCATTACCTCCTGCAAATTGCTGTTTAGTGTTGGTATTTGCTGTTGTAGCTAAAGCCACATTGCCATCACACCACTGGCATAATTTGATTAAAACAAAATGAATATGAAATGTCCCATTGTTAATCAAGTTGTACATGCCCGCACATAACATAATCATATGCGTCTAAAGACTTGTAGGCACGAAGTTTTTCGTGGGTGTACACTGAAGTCTTGTCAATAAGGTACGAGTATATATCTGGCCATTGTATACCAGGGAACTTACTAACATCATCTGTCCACTCTTTAATTAAATACGGATCCGGTAGGTGATGTCCACTTGTTAGAGTTAACTTATTTATGTAGCATTCTCGATCTTGTAACGACAATTGTTTGGCATAATCTGACAGCTCATAATGCCGGTCTATGGGCAGCGCCATTGTTTCTGGGTCCAGTATTATTGAGGAAGAGAGAGTATTGCTGAGAGTGAGAGAGAGAGAGAGAGAGAGAGAGAGAGAGAGAGAGAGTATTACTGAGACTGAGACAGAGTATTACTGAGAGACTGAGAGAGAGTATGACTGAGAGCGAGAGAGACAGTATTATTGAGAGAGAGAGAGAGAGAGAGAGAGAGAGAGAGGGGGGTGTATCTGGGTGTCTCGGGCCTTATACAATTGTGTTTTGGCTTTGCATCCAAATTTTGTATTGTTGTGTCGATGAGGTAATGCAGAGATTTTTAAAACCAATAATGTTTATCCAAGCATCATCAACAACAACAATGAGAAATGAAGGACACATTCTACCTGTTTTGTTTCTTCTTTTACTATGAGCTATGAATACAGAATTCCTGGATGCATCACCCAAAGTACTTTTGTGTTCAGTGCTGTATGAGAGACCAGTGTTTGTTCAGTGCCTTTATCAACCACTCTGTCGTAGTTCTGTCGCGTAGCTTAGTCGTCCTTGCTGAAATACACCACATAAAACACTTGGTGCGCTGCCAGCGTGGATGAAAAGCTTTTGAAATGTACCCGTAGGCACTAAGAGAAGGCACTAGAAAAATCACGCTTTTGACTCCCAGGTGTGGCCAATCAACTGTAATGTCCTCGTTCCGAGTTGCTTCTAATCAGAGGCAATAAAAAGCAGCAGTGATTACAGGACTTTAACCACAAGTAAATAAGTCAGATTATTCTATCCACATTCACTGGATATGAGCAATCAATGGCGGCGCGTGTTGCTGAAACAACCAAGGATGAAATAAAAACTCGAAAACAAAACCCCCAAAAAATACAAAAAAGCAACAAAATATGGAATAAAAGTACAGTGTCTTGCAAAAGTATTCATCCCCCTTGGGGTTTGTCCTGTTTTGTCGCATTACAAGCTGGAATTAAAATGGATTTTTGGGGGGTTAGCACCATTTGATTTACAACCCCGATTCCAAAAAAGTTGGGACAAAGTACAAATTGTAAATAAAAACGGAATGCAATGATGTGGAAGTTTCAAAATTCCATATTTTATTCAGAATAGAACATAGATGACATATCAAATGTTTAAACTGAGGAAATGTATCATTTAAAGAGAAAAATTAGGTGATTTTAAATTTCATGACAACAACACATCTCAAAAAAGTTGGGACAAGGCCATGTTTACCACTGTGAGACATCCCCTTTTCTCTTTACAACAGTCTGTAAACGTCTGGGGACTGAGGAGACAAGTTGCTCAAGTTTAGGGATAGGAATGTTAACCCATTCTTGTCTAATGTAGGATTCTAGTTGCTCGACTGTCTTAGGTCTTTTTTGTCGTGTCTTCCGTTTTATGATGCGCCAAATGTTTTCTATGGGTGAAAGATCTGGACTGCAGGCTGGCCAGTTCAGTACCCGGACCCTTCTTCTACGCAGTCATGATGCTGTAATTGATGCAGTATGTGGTTTGGCATTGTCATGTTGGAAAATGCAAGGTCTTCCCTGAAAGAGACGTCGTCTGGATGGGAGCATATGTTGCTCTAGAACCTGGATATACCTTTCAGCATTGATGGTGTCTTTCCAGATGTGTAAGCTGCCCATGCCACACGTACTAATGCAACCCCATACCATCAGAGATGCAGGCTTCTGAACTGAGCGCTGATAACAACTTGGGTCGTCCTTCTCCTCTTTAGTCCGAATGACACGGCGTCCCTGATTTCCATAAAGAACTTCAAATTTTGATTCGTCTGACCACAGAACAGTTTTCCACTTTGCCACAGTCCATTTTAAATGAGCCTTGGCCCAGAGAAGATGTCTGCGCTTCCAGATCATGTTTAGATACGGCTTCTTCTTTGAACTATAGAGTTTTAGCTGGCAACGGCGGATGGCACAGTGAATTGTGTTCACAGATAATGTTCTCTGGAAATATTCCTGAGCCCATTTTGTGATTTCCAATACAGAAGCATGCCTGTATGTGATGCAGTGCCGTCTAAGGGCCCGAAGATCATGGGCACCCAGTATGGTTTTCCGGCCTTGACCCTTACGCACAGAGATTCTTCCAGATTCTCTGAATCTTTTGATGATATTATGCACTGTAGATGATGATATGTTCAAACTCTTTGCAATTTTACACTGTCGAGCTCCTTTCTGATATTGCTCCACTATTTGTCGATGCGGAATTAGGGGGATTGGTGATCCTCTTCCCATCTTTACTTCTGAGAACCGCTGCCACTCCAAGATGCTCTTTTTATACCCAGTCATGTTAATGACCTATTGCCAATTGACCTAATGAGTTGCAATTTGGTCCTCCAGCTGTTCCTTTTTTGTACCTTTAACTTTTCCAGCCTCTTATTGCCCCTGTCCCAACTTTTTTGAGATGTGTTGCTGTCATGAAATTTCAAATGAGCCAATATTTGGCATGAAATTTCAAAATGTCTCACTTTCGACATTTGATATGTTGTCTCTGTTCTATTGTGAATACAATATCAGTTTTTGAGATTTGTAAATTATTGCATTCCGTTTTTATTTACAATTTGTACTTTGTCCCAACTTTTTTGGAATCGGGGTTGTACACAACGTGCTTACCACTTTAAAGGTGAAAATCAATGTTTTACTGTGACTCACACAATAATTAAGATGAAAAAACAAAAATCTGGAGTGTGCATAGGTATTGACCCCCCAAAGTCAATACTTTGTAGAGCCACCTTTTGCTACAATTACAGCTGCAAGTCTCCTGGGGTATGTCTCTATTAGCTTAGCACATCTAGCCACTGGGATTTTTGCCCATTCCTCAAGGCAAAATTGCTCCAACTCCTTCAAGTTAGATGGGTTGCATTGGTGTACAGCAATCTTCAAGTTATGCCACAGATTCTCAATTGGATTGAGGTCTGGGCTTTGACTAGGCCAGGGGTGTCAAACCTGATCCATAAAGGGCCATGTGGCTGCAGGTTTTCATTCCAGCCATGCAGCAGCACCCTGATTTGGCTTATTCAATCAACTGACACACCCACCCTTTAATCAAGGGTGGGTGTGGCTGCAAGTATTTGACTGTGTGAAGACAGTTCAGTTGATTGAATGAGCCAAGTCAGGTGTGCTGCTGCATGGCTGGAATGAAAACCTGCAGCCACAAGGCCCTTTATGGATCAGGTTTGACACCCCTGGACTAGGCCATTCCAAGACATTTAAATGTTTCCCTTTAAACCACTCCAGTGTAGCTTTAGCAGTATGTTTAGGGTCATTGTCCTGCAGGACCGTGAACCTTCGTCCCAGTCTTAAACCTTTGGCTGACTCAAACAGGTTTTCCTCCAGAATTGCCCTGTATTTAATGCCATCCATCTTTCCTTCAGTCTTGACCAGCTTTCCTGTCCCTGCAGATGAAAAACATCCCCACAGCATGATGCTGCCACCACCATGCTTCACTGTAGCAATGGTATTCTCAGGGTGGTGGGTTTGCGCCACACATGGCATTTCCCATGTTGGCCAAAAAGATTAATTTTAGCCTCAGTTGACCAGAGAATCTTTTCCCATGTGTTTGGGGAGTCTGCCATATGCTGTTGGGCAAACTCCAAACTTGGCCTATTTATAGACATACTCTAGACTTTAAGGCATCAAGAAAACAATAAGGCATTACAGCCAATAAGAGTGACTTGAAAGGGCAGACTACTGGAGCATATAAAAGAGAATCTAAAAGGAGTCCTGCTGCTTGCCTTTCTACTACACTCCCTAGTTCGGGGGAATTTAATCAGCAAGGCCATGTGTGCATGAGGACAGCCAGTATTTGAAACTACGCAATGTGTTTTGCTACTAGCAGCTAACCATTAACATGCGCTTACAGATAGCAGAGTCATCCAGCTTAGTGAATTCCTCTCATACCTCTTCCCAGCTACTTATTCATATCAATAACAACAACACTGGGATTCAGAACTGAAGAGCGAATTTGTACAAGTTTGGAGGAGGACTGTGAGAATGGAACTAGGTCAAAGTCCTTGGATCAAACCTGAATGTTATATGAAGGATGACATGATAGAAGAACACAGTCAGTCTGGCGTAAAGACACAACAAGCACAATCCAAAACCTAAACTAAAGGAGTAGTGTACCATGCAAGCGTTTGTTCACACACTTTGTCTTTGCCTAGATAACCTGGACACACACACACAAGCAATCCAGTCAACACCCTCACGCTGAATAACTAGCCTGAAAGTGTGTAACGGTAAAAAGATAAAGCCAGTGGCATACAAAGCAACGCACTTGTCACATCTGAGGAGACGAGCGTTCATCTGTTATATGTTTCTACTCTTGGACTCCTGGAACATGTGTATACGTGAGAGTGTATGATAGTTATTCATGAGCTCCACTTCATCACCAAACAAGAGCGCTGAAGCAGAAACTTCAATTCCCATCCGGATTTCACAGCACGATAAAGAAAAATGACAAAGAGCGCTTTACGGTACATCCTTGATTCTCTCAAAGAGGGAAAAAAATGTCGCTTTTGTAAATCACAGATCTGCAATGGAGCCAACCCTGTCCCTCATTTATCATGTCTTCCACTTCTAGTTCCTGATTAATCTGCAAAGCCCCTTCAATGGCAGTTTAGTTTAATTCCGTGTAGTTGTTGGCATTTTAATGGCTTGTAAATTGATCTTTTTACTACTAAATGAATACATCTGTAAACTGTCTACTTCAGACCCCATTAAGGGCTGATTCAGTACAATGCACAACGACTGCACTGATACAAATACCAGACAAAGTGTGGTGTGGACACAAGGGGATCAGGGGTATTATTCATACAGTAGTCAAATTAAGTTTTATGGACTTATAATTTTCAGCAGTCTCTCTAATGAATATTAGTGAAATTGGAAGGACATGATGATATAATATCAGAGCATTCTGTTAAAGCAAACTGCAGGAAAGATCCAATTAATTACGTGTCTCTTTTCCTTTGTCAGTCAGATCAATGTGCAGGACTTGAGTAATATAATTTTCCTGCACAGAAGAAAAGCTGTACAGTGATGTAATTCTGATCTGATCTAGAGATCAGACTCATTCTGGGCTCAGTCAGCACTCGTTTTTGGAACTCAAGTATTTTTGGTCAAGTTTGAACTAAAAGCCATTTGTCTGCCAATTCTCTCATCCTTTACAACCGAGATGTTTATGTCAAACACTGTACTTCCCAGAAGAAATATTGAGCCATTGGTTATGTTGACATGTAGTAATAATAATAATAATAATAATAATAATAATGGCGGCACGGTGGTGTACTGGTTAGCGCTGTCGCCTCACAGCAAGAAGGTCCGGGTTTGAGCCCCATGGCCGGTGAGGGCCTTTCTGTGTGGAGTTTGCATGTTCTCCCCGTGTCCGTGTGGGTTTCCTCCGGGTGCTCCGGTTTCCCCCACAGTCCAAAGACATGCAGGTTAGGTTAACTGGTGACTCTAAATTGACCGTAGGTGTGAATGTGAGTGTGAATGGTTGTCTGTGTCTATGTGTCAGCCCTGTGATGACCTGGCGACTTGTCCAGGGTGTACACCGCCTTTCGCCCGTAGTCAGCTGGGATAGGCTCCAGCTTGCCTGCGACCCTGTAGAACAGGATAAAGCAGCTACAGATAATGAGATGAGATGAGAATAATAATAATTTCAATTTATATAGCGCCTTTCTCAAAACCCAAGGTCGCTTTACAATTATAAGGAGAAAAAAAAAAAAAAAGAGTCCACCAAATAGAGGTCAGGATGTCATTCCAGTGGTGTAGCAGCCACAGTCCCACCAAAAGGTGCACGAAAACAAGTCCCACACCACCAGCACAGCCGCCACGAGAGCACCGGGCAACATCACTTGGAACTAGAGCCCTGCACTCCCGCGGGAGTCCCACGGGACCCGACGCAAAGCAGTGCGGCGCGGGACAAATTTTGAAAGCTCATTGTGGGCGCAGGTGGGAGGGGGAGTGCACAATGCGGGAGCGGGCGGAAGAGGTGATAAGCTGCAGTCCCGCTAACTAAAAACGTGTTTAAAATAAAATTTATAAATTATGAATTTATGTCTATCATATATAATTTGTGCTGGATATTTTATTTGGCATCAATAAAAACATTTTAAGATGCCTAAATTTGCGGATATGGTCTAATCTCGCGTACGTTTCCGATTCCTTTCCGCTTTTCCGTGTTTGAGATCTCTGATCATGGCAGAAGAGCAGAGCTCCTCTAGTGAAGCTCACAGTGCTTCAGAAGTAAGTGCTGCTTTAAAAAGAGGTACATTTGCGTGTTTGGGAAACGCACCCCTGAACGTGAGCTGTAGATATTTATGCTCAAATCCACTCAAAGTAGGGGGCGGGGCACCATCACGCTGTGTCTTTAAATTATATTAATTTCTTATAGGCCTACTTGTATTTCCTAGAATGTAAATGTGAGGAGTGACATATAAGCTATGTGCAATGTACAATATTCTTAATATCCACTGTAGATTTTGGTAGGTGTGTTGGGAATCTCTGTAAAGCCTCAGCTGCACATGCCGCATGCCAACGCGCACCCTCGCTACATGCGCTAGGTGAAGGATCGGTCAGTGGAGAGCTCAGCTAAGCTCAGCATGTTTAATTCCCCAAGCCATTGACAAGAACTTTCGTGAGAAATAACGTGAACGTCTGCATCATGCGGGATTTGCGGGCGGGAGCGGGACTGAAAATCATAATTCTTTGTGGGAGCGGGCGGGAGTGGGACTGCACAATGCGGGGGCGGGCGGGAGCGGGACTGAAAATTCTGTCCCGCGCAGACCTCTACTTGGAACTCCACGCCATGGAGCCACAAAGCTAGCACAGACGCACCGCCACGCAGAGCGCTGGTATGTCTCAAACTGCCTGCAAAGCTGCCGGGATGCCACCAAGCAACATCGCTCGGAACATCACGCCAAGCACTAAAGCGCTGCTGCACAGAGTGCTGAACAACCATGATGTCAAAATGAGCAACGAGCTCACTGCAGTCCATAGCGAGGAGCACAGGCATCACACATGGCGAACCGAGGCCCAGAGGGAACCGACGCCCAAAACTGGGTCCGGAGCTACACCACAGCTGGCAGACAAAACACTCAAACAAAAACAAACATCAAACTACACAAACACAAAAAAGAAAAACAAAAGAGAAAATAAAATAAAATTAAATAAAAAGCTCCGGTAAAGATTTTAAAATGTAAAGATTTTTTTTTTAAATCTGAATGAATTGATTTCAATTGCTGATTGATTAAAAATAATTAATATATCAAGTGTAATCCAAATGTAATTTATGCTTAAATTTATATTTGAGCTTTATGTTTAAAGTTTATATTTAAAGCTAGACTGCCTTTCAGATTTTTCAAGTGTAGGTCATAAAAAGAATTTTCCCCGACACCCAATTATTTTTGTTTAGTGGACCGAAAGCTACTGAAAACTAATTTTATTAGTTTTTTTTTCTAATAGAACAATGAATGAATTTAGGGCCATGTGGCCCTAAATTCTCCATTATTTTTGCCTGCTTCACCATGACGCTATACAAGATACTACATCATGCATCACATGGTGGGCTTTCCCTGTTCGCGCAAGGCATAGTGGGATACAAATTTGAAATAGCATATGTCAACAGAAGGTCCTCGCAAGGACAGTGAGACAAACGTGTGCGCGCGCGCACGCACAACTGAATTGAAATTATTTCAAAAGGGTTAGATCAGGGGTCACCAAACTACGGCCCGCGGGCCAGATCCGGCCCGCCACCCCCCTTTGACCGGCCCCCCAGCCCCTCTGCCCCCCATCACTTGAACCGGCCCTATGAGGCAATCCCCAAAAGTGGTCATGGCCTATTTTTTTAAATTGCTTTTCGGCAAATAATAACATGTCTGCATCTTGTATTTTGTTGATTTTATCAATTAAATTGATATTTAGTTATAAAATGAACTATTCATATTTTCCGAATTTTCGTCATATGCTCGCGATCAAGCAGTGACAGGCAGCGCACGCGCAAAGAACTGTCAGTGTTCAGGACAGCAAAATGGCGAGCGGTCAGCGAAAAGGTGACAGAGAGTGCAGAGTTTTTAAAGAACAGTGGACCACCGATTATTTTTTCGTTCAGTGTAAGCAGGGTTCGAATTATAAATTTGACCCTATGGGGGTCTCTATTTAAAAAAAAAAAAGCAATGCATACTCGCTCTCCTGGACCAGCGCACTTTTGCGCACTGCAGTGCACAGCTTTCACACACAGGCGCGCGCATGCACGCACGCGCACACACACACACGGTGTTGCATATATATATATATATATATATATATAGTTAAACAAATTATATATATATTGTATATATATATAATTATATATATTGTTAAACAAAGGAAGATCGTTGTGAGATAGAGGACAAGTCTTCTTCGGACTTCACATTCGATTTCGCAGGCTGCAAATTTCAGTTTGCGCGCATAGTGGTGTGGTGGTGAAGTACAGCCGTACATGTTGCGGTTTAATAACACGTTCAATACAAAGTTATGGCTGCATGGTGATCGGAAATGAAATGAGTTTTATTTATATTTATATGGTGATATAGGCTATTCAAGCTTATTATGGTGATATATGACGTATTTGAGAGACTTCCACAGAAAATTAAGTTTGCTTCTTTCATGGGAGCCTGAGGGAATGGGAGCTCAGCTCCCATTGGCTCCCACGTAATTCGAACTATGAGTGTAAGGACCGTGCAGTTTGTCTTGTATGTAAAGAAAGTGTGTCGGTTTTCAAAGAATATAATCTGCGTCGTCACTATGAAACCCGCCACAAAGAGTATGCTAGTTTGCGAGGGCAAACAAGAGAAGACAGGATTCGGAGGATGAAATGCGGACTGGCTGCACAACAGAATGTATTCCTTCACCAAACCCAGATCAACCAGGCTGCTGTCCGAGCTAGCTATAAGGTAGCTCACCTACTAGCTACCCATGGAAAGCCGTTTACTGATGGGGACTTTGTTAAAGTATGCATGCTTGCTGTGGCCGAGGAGGTGTCCCCTGACAAGAAGGATGCGCTCAACGCGGTGAGTCTCTCTGCACCTACTATGACCAGGCGAACCGAAGATTTGGGGGACAACGTGTATGACCAGCTGAATGAGAGAGCGTCAGAATTCGAGTTTTTTGCTTTGGCCATGGATGAGAGCAATGACGTGCAGGACACAGCACAACTGCTGTGATCTATTGCTCATATTATTATAATTTCACTGTTTTTTTTAAATGTATTTATTTTATAGGCCTATTTATTTGACCTTTATTAAGTGCTGCATACAATTATTATTTATATTATTAATAATATCAACAGGCCTACCTACAATTTATAATTTTCCACTCACCTTTGCCAGTGTCAATCACCTCAAATAGGCAGATGTTTCTTACCTTGACAGCTTTGATGTTATTTTTATTAGAAAACAAATAAATGGAATATCTGTGGTATTTCAAATTAAAACAAAGTGTGAAGACTCAATTACTACTTTTGCAAACCGCTAGTAAAGATAAACAAATATGTGCCAGGAATCAAGTGTTGATATAGTAGTGGGGGATATAGTAGTGTTGATATAGTAGTGTGGATATAGTAGTGGGCATACAGTAGTGGGGATACAGTAGTGTGGGTATAGTAGTGTTGATATAGTAGTGGGGATATAGTAGTGTTGATATAGTAGTGTGGGTATAGTAGTGTTGATATAGTAGTGTGGGTATAGTAGTGGGGATATAGTAGTGTGGATATAGTAGTGGGGGATATAGTAGTGGGGATATAGTAGTGTGGGTATAGTAGTGGGGATATAGTAGTGGGGATATAGTAGTGGGGATATAGTAGTGTGGGATATAGTAGTGTGGATATAGTAGTGGGGATGGCCGTGCCAGGCTAGTAATCTCTACTACACAATGAGGCCTGCTGGTGGTCATATTTGTCTGGGTCATACAATTCTATGTGATATAGCTGACCCGACCCCGGCCCCCCATCACAGTCAGGAACGACAATGTGGCCCCCAGAGAAAAAAGTTTGGTGACCCCTGGGTTAGATTCATTTAAGAGCCATTAAATTAATGACATACAAAACCCTCTAAGCCCATGTTTACATTACACCGTATCAGCGGATCATCAAATTAACGTTTTTAAAACGATTAGTGTGCACACAGCAACAGCAATACACGATTTGCGTGCACACAGCAACGCCAATACACGGATATGCTCGGCTCCGCAGGCATCCTGCGCTCCAAATCACTCCGCCCTGAACAGCGAGTGCCCTCTGGAGGGTGTGCACTCCGGCCTTGCGCAGCTCACACAGCGCGCGAGTGAAGTGAACAAGCTGTGATTCGGGACTGAGCCGCTGTGTGTGTGATCCCAGCGCATATCACTTACCACTTGCAAGTGGAAGGATGGCAAGCCTAAAGACAATCATAACTACACAATGGGCAGTATTTGCATCAGTATTTGCAGTATTTTCATACTTTTATACTCTTTAATGAAAGGTGATACAAGGCGGAAGTCCGCGCCGTTTTTCAGCAGTCGCATCACATGACCAACGCCAGCGAATCAGGAAGGTGGATGTCACAGTGACGTTGTCCAATGACGACGCCAGCTAGAGCTCAGCACAGCGTATCCGCGTATTCTGAATGTTTACACAGCACTGGAGCTGACACGATCTGGATTGAATACGTGGACGCTGGCGGATTCCCGTTTCCTGGCGTTTCCAGGCGGTTTAATGTAAACGGACAGTGCATCCGCGAAGAAAACGAGACAGATACGGTCTAATGTAAACGTAGCCTAAATCAGTGCAAACACACAGGGTGGTTATCAGGCTGTACCTCAGCATATTCACTGAGAAATAAGAAGTAACTCTGAAACTCAAAAAAAGACTATTTTTAAATTGTTAACTCATATCGTGTCAGTTTTCCATTAAAAAAAAAGATAATTACTCAGTCCCTCTTTCTGTAATATACTGACTTGGGGATCTGTGTTTCAGCTCAGTTAGTGGTGTTCTGCTATAGTTTTGGCTCTGTTGAATAAACTGAACACCACAATGCAAATCCACACTCCGACACTGAAATCCCATCTGTCACTAATACAAACTGAGAAGCGCAAAGAAGAAATAAAGTAAAGTAACTGAAGCAATAGCAGCTCGCTTGCTGGCTATTTAAGTTAGTTTCTATCTGTGATATTAGTTGATTTGGAATATGGACATGGAAATATTTCAGTATATTGACAGAAACTGGATATGTTAAGGAGTGTAAAGGTACGGAGATGGTCCTATTCTATTCAGCAGTTTCTTGGACCTTAAAGCTAGACGGCCTTTCGATTTCATAAAATCGGTGAAATTTAGTTCCCTCTGAAATTTGGTCATTGTGATAAATGTTTATTTCTGTAATATCTCAATATATCAGGCCATTCTGTGGCTGGGAAGTTATTTAATTTGAGGGGATTCCCGAGCAAATAACGTGCATGAAATCACTCGCTTTGCACAGTCAAGCAGACGGAGGAAGTCCGTGTGCACTGTAAGAAGTCTTTCAGTGGTACTGTCCATTTTACTTTATTTTTAAAAGTATATTTATTTCAATAAATCAATTTATTTTTCTTTTTTAGTTTTTTGAGTTACCTATAAGTAAAAAGTGTGAATATTTTCGTAACTTACTTTATGTGATAAAATTAATTTTATTGGACTTCAACATAAATTGACTTCACAAAACTCAGTTTAAACGTTTATATCAGATGTAAAATGTCACGACCCGCCCACCTGAAGCAACGGAAGAACGTTGATGTCCTGATGAGGACAAACGCTTTGTTCCTCGACATAATGTGCATTGCACGTACACATTTTTGCCTTTTATTTTAAGTAATGAAAAGCAATGGCTGTATTTCCAATGTGAAAGCGCAGTGCTGGGCTGACCGCTCGCCATCGCTGTGTCTTCTGATTGAAAGAGTGCGCAGTAGTGCAGTAGGCGTGGCCTACCTACGTATGTTGTCCAAATCTACTCTGATTGGCTTACTGTGCCGTTGTCTCGTGTCTCCCCGCCCCACACTAAAGCAGAGTAAAGAAAGGCTGAACGAGCAGCGTGCCAGATGAGAACAGCTTTAATAAAGTAACGCATAGTATTTTATTGTAAGTAACGGGAACGGCGTTATAACGATGCAAAAAGTAATTAGTTAGATTACTCGTTACTAAAAAAAGTAACGCTGTTAGTAACGCCGTTATTCCCATCGCTGCTGACAGTTCCATCATTCTGTCGCTAAACGAACAGCTGATCACACCGAGGTGCTCGCTGACCACCGATATTTATTAGTTTGGTCCTGCGTTTCCTTTCCTTCACAACATAATGTCTTTTCTTCTTGCTTTCCGTTACTGTCGTCGGTCTTTCACGTTTCATTCGCACACTTGCGTCCACCATTTTTCTCTCTTGTTTCAAATTTGTATCCCACAATGCCTTGAGCGAACAGGGAACAGGGATGCATGACGTAGTATCTTGAATTGCGTCATGGTGAAGCAGGAAAAAATAGCGGAGAATTTAAGGCCGTGTGGTCTTAATTGTTCTATTTTTAAGAAAACTAATACAACTGGAAGCCTGTCATTCGAATTCAGTAGCTTTCAGTCCCCTAAACAAAAATAGAGTGTCCGGGAAAATTCTTTTTATGACCTACACTTGAAAAATCTGAAAGGCAGTACAGCTTTAAAGGACCCATGGCATGGTGGTTTGCTGATGCTTTAAACGGGCTCGTGGAGGTTTCCGGATGTTATATTCGCAGCCTTCCTCGAAATGAACCCTCGGCATGTAGATATAGCCTCCTGGGAGAAAGCCCCATTTCAGCCCTTTTCCCAGTACGTCGTTTTGCTAATGAGAAGCATGGAGGCGGGGAAGGGTAGAGGGTGGGGGCGGGCCATGGGGGGAGGGGCTTGACCAAGCTGCGGGCATGAGTGAGAGTGTTCGGAGTGGTAGTTTACGAACGTATAATACCCTAGGCTTGAACACGCACTCCATAACCAAAGAGGATAGAAGCAGCAACTACAGCAACATATCGCTTATCCAACAGAAGACATGCATTGCGGAGCAATAGTCAAACATAAGCTCATAAGTTACAGTCAATTTCCAGACTAAACTCAGTTTAACAGAGCATGCTGCATGCTTTTTGGTTTTGTAGCGCAGAGTACCTGGCTAACTGCAGGAAGCGGTTAGCTGCACAGCTAATGTAGCCATTGCAAGGCTAACGTGGCACCGATTTTAAAACACGGCAAAACGACTTAACAGTTATACACTTACTTGTTCGGTGTTTGTGGCTGATGCGGCAGGGATGCTTGGTACGGACCCAGGCTTCAGTGACAGTTGATGTGCAAAACCTGCCCTGTACTGTCCCAAGTTGTGGAAACATTCATCAGGAAAATGCTTCCGACAAACATACACCGTCTTAGGTAGACTCGACGGCGTATTATTGGAGTAAATAAAATTAAGCCACTGCGTCTTCAGGGGCTCTCCCGTCGGCAGTAAAAACAGACTCCTTTCTGTGTTGTCACATCCATGTACAGCGCAATTTCCATGTTTCGCTTGTTTAGGTGGTGCCATGTTGTTGTGTCCTCTATGGTCTCCTCACTACAAAATTGAAGTGACGTATCTATGGTGGCAACTTTTGAGCTGGGCAGGCAATCCATACAGTGGGTGGGAATCCAGAGGGGGGGCGTGGGGATCATCTCCCTTGCTGACGTAGTAAAGGGAAGAGCCTATCAACGCGCCATTTTGACGCGCCATTCTCAAATGCTGACAAAGGGTGGGCATAGTTTGGTTTACACATTATGACATTTCTAGCCACTGGGGTGACTTAAGAAGGTCAGAGGAACTCATTTTAACGTTAAAAAACCTCAGAAAGTGAAAATTTCATGCCATGGGACCTTTAAAAATAAACCAAAACTATTTGTTATTCAATACTGGTTATATGCCTTTTAAATGTATTTGTGATTCTACTTCGTTGGTCAATGTCGTCACTATGGCTGTTATCGGGTTCTGTGGTATGCTGTTTGACATCACAAGCTGTTTGGTGCTGTAGCTTAGAGACGGCACTCTTAGAACAACATTAAGGCCATAAATAGAAGTGGCAGATGTTGTGAATAAGTAGCATGTGTGTGTGTGAGAGAGAGAGAGACACTCTTTTTACATAGATATTCCCTAATATTGACATAAAGAAGACACCACAATATTCCGGCTTTGGTGATTTACACTGAACCAATAAAGTCGGCATGAAGCAGTGCCAGTGTGTGTTTTTACACTGCGAGCAGACATTCCACAACCAGAGGCATGACGTGTCAGAATGGCGCATTAATGTCCAGGGTAATGTATCTATGCATCGGAAATATGAATACCCTGAGTATACCGGCACTGCTTTAAAAACAACGGCGAGTGAACTGAGTGTTGAGGTGCTTTTGTGAATGGTGCACTTTTATTCCACATGGCCTAAAGGTTAGCAAAACAGCTCTGGGACCAAAAGGTTGCTGGTTTGATTCCCTGGACCTGCAGGAAATGTGTGGGTGGGTGGAGTACATGAACAGCACTTGAGCATTTCTACATCCATGGCTGAATTGGCCTTGAGCGAGGCACCTAACCCCTGGGTGCTGCAGTGCTCGAGGTGTGTGTGTGTGTGTGTGTGTGTGTGTGTGTGTGTGCGTGCGTTCACTGCTTCAGGAGTTAAATGCAGAGAAAGTGTTTCACTGTGCTCTAATGTACATGCTATGAATAAAGGCTTAAAATTCCAAACACAAGCTGAGCGACATCATATGCAACATGTAATCACTTCATTCACCTTTACACTTTAATAGTCTCAATATGTATAACATTTTCAAGAAGAAAAAAAAATCTGTCACAGAAAACTGCTCTCACAAACAGAGAGAGAACGAGGGAATGAGGAAGAGAGGAGTGGAGAGACTCGTGAAGAGAAATAAGAAGCGATTCGAGGCAGACATGCACGCGGACTTTAGACACGATAGACAGAGATGTTTGAATGTGCGCTGATCTCGGAAAGTAGACTGTCAGTGTCAAAAATGTCACACCCCTGTCCCACCGTTCTGGCTGTCCCTTTCACACAGACTGTTACCACTAATCATTCTGCCTCAGAGGTGGAAAAACACATTCGGACATCTCATCTCATTATCTCTAGCCGCTTTATCCTGTTCTACAGGGTCGCAGGCAAGCTGGAGCCTATCCCAGCTGACTACGGGCGAAAGGCGGGGTACACCCTGGACAAGTCGCCAGGTCATCACAGGGCTGACACATAGACACAGACAACCATTCACACTCACATTCACACCTACGGTCAATTTAGAGTCACCAGTTAACCTAACCTGCATGTCTTTGGACTGTGGGGGAAACCGGAGCACCTGGAGGAAACCCACGCGGACACGGGGAGAACATGCAAACTCCACACAGAAAGGCCCTCGCCGGCCACGGGGCTCGAACCCGGACCTTCTTGCTGTGAGGCGACAGCGCTAACCACTACACCACCGTGCCGCCACATTCGGACATTTTATGATGAATTTTTGAAGTCATGACTTGCGCGTGACTTGGATTAGAGTGAGGGAGAGTTGTGCAGCTGTCAGTCTCTCTCTCTCATCCCGACCTAACTGGGTCCAGGTGCAAGACAGAATCAGGACAGCTGGAGCTAGGAAAGGATGCAGTGAATGCTCCACAAATGCTTTGCTGGGTCCGCCTTCCTGTCCGTTCAACCACCAGGTGGTGTTCTCCTACGCGCAGTCTGCCAAGTCCAGTCTTCGGTCGTAACCCTGACCAGATGGAGCGAGGGGTTGCTAGTGCTTGCTCAAGGTGCCACCACCCCCAGGCTAGTGGAGGGAAGGAGACGCCTTACTACTCCATTGCATGGCGGTCAAGGACGGTACATACGCACTGCCCTCTTTTTATACAGAATGGGAGACTGAATGACCCTAATCCATGACTACGTCATCGCTTGTTTACCACAATGCATTATGGGCGTTACTCTGGGTCGGCTCTGCTATATTGTTTACTTTCGCCTTTGTTAAACACTGCATTGTTCTGTCTAACCGGTTTTAACCATGCCTAAAGTGAACTGCTGTGTGCCTTACTGTGTCTCCACAACAAAGAGAACACCTCATTTGAGCTTTTATCAGCTGCCAGTCGAGGAGAAGAGAAGAAAGAAATGGATAAGTTTAATCCGCAATGAAAACCTTCGAACTGAATCGAAATGGACAAGTGTTTGTAGCTTACATTTCTCTGGTGGGAAAAAGACGTACTTAAACTGTGACCCAGCAATATTTCCATGGTCTGCGGAACGGCCTTCGGTTATAGAAGATTATAACAAATCGACACTGTTCATCGTCTGAAACTAGCGATATTCCAAAGCCTGTAAAACAAAGAAGTATTCTTCAGCCTTTACCTCTCAATGTACCGAAGCACTCGGCAGCCGAACGAGCCTGTCGGACCGATAAAACTCCCAAACCACGAAGGGTTCTCTTTCAGCTATGCATTACGTTCAGTGTAACTCACTAGCAGCATTTATTGAAGAAAATGCATTTATACTGAGCATGACACGACAGATCAGTGGGTTTCCAAAGGTTTTTTTTTTGGTAATGTTTCCTGATATCAAGTTTTATTTAACTAATTTATCAAGACATTTATCAATCGGACCGTTATTCGCCCACAAATCCCCCGTGAGCGCGCTGCTCCGTGCCAATTCCCAATATTCAGATAGATTTGTTTTCTCAATAAAGTTTAGTTGGTGCAATATACGTCTTCAGAAATAAGACATTCTGAGATTTGATGTTGTTGTACAGTGTGGTAGACTCGGTCTGAACTCTTAGCTTCTCACCAAGCTCGATTTGGATTCTGATTTTCCTGCTGTAAACCCTCGACATGTTCTCCACCTCTTTAAATCACCAATGTCATTGTCTTCCACGACAGAGCACGGCAAAATCGCTCCTCACATCGCTCTCACGTAAAATTGATCTGACATCCATCATATCGCTCAACTACCGACCCCGGCTATCCCCCACAATGCATTGCGGTAAACAAGTGATGACGTAGTTACGCTTGGGGGCTAAAGGCGTAAGATTTCTGCCTTCAACATGCTGTGTAAAAGTGGCGAGAGAGAGAGAGAGAGAGAGATTGTTCACACCTGGTATTAACATGCGTCCTGGGTGATCAGTGCAGGTGTGAACAGGGCCAAATGCGCACTGGGATCTAATTGTTCAGCCAATATTCGGAGGTGGTCTGAGCTGCCTATGCGACTCTCTTTCAGCAGCGTGACCGCAAATGTGTCCTGGGCCAAATGAAGCACTGCCTACTCAACTACCGTCCGCTGCATGAGTGGAAGTACGGACTCATTCGCAAGCCAATGGTGTCGTATTAACATATGACAAAAGGCAACCACAACAGCATGCTAAATGCTTTAATTTCCTGCAGACTAGGCAGCAGAGTTTTCACGAGACTTTTTTTTCAGCCAGTAGGGCGATTAATATTCCAGAATTCTGCCCATATAGAACAACTGCCGGACATATGTTTTAATCAGCTGTATTTAAGCAGCAAAAAAACACAAACGCTATGATCTAACAAATGTATTTTATTAAGTTCACGAACTTTGTGAACTGAACATATAGGCTACAATCATAAAAATGAAATAAATTACCTTGCTACTGTTAATTAAATAAAGACACTAGCCGACATTAAAGCTATACTGCCTTTCAGATTTTTAAAGTGTAGGGCATAAAAAGAATTTTCCCTGACACCCAATTATTTTTGTTCAGTGGACCGAAAGCTACTGAATTTGAATCACAGACTTCCAGTTTTATTAGTATTTTTTAATAGAACAATTCATGAATTTAGAGCCACGTGGCCCTAAATTCTCCGCTATTTTTTCCTGCTTCACCTTGACTCAATTCAAGATACTACGTCACGCATCACGTGGTGGGCTTTCCCTGTTCGCTCAAGGCATTGTGGGATACAAATTTGAAACAGGAGAGAAAAATGGAGGACGTGAGTGTGTGAATGAAACGTGAAAGACCAACTACAGTAACGGAAAGCAAGAAGAAAAGACGTTATGTTGTGAAGGAAAGGAAACGCAGGACCAAACTAATAAATATCGGTGGTCAGCGAGCACCTCAGTGTGATCAGCTGTTCGTTTAGTGACAGAATGATGGAACTGTCAGTGCACGGTCAAGGTAAACCTGTAGATGGCAGTAATGCAGCACTGGATGCCAGCTGCTGTAAAACCCAAAAGAAGAAGGTAAACCTGCGCATGCGCACACAGACTTCCTCTGTCTGCTTGACTGCGTGAAGCGAGCGATTTCATGCACATTATTTGCTCGGGAATCTCTTCAGATTAAATAACTTCCCAGCCACAGAATGGCCTGATATTTTTTAAGATATTACAGAAATAAACATTTATCACAATGACCAAATTTCAGAGGGAACTAAATTTCACCGGTTTTATGGAATCGAAAGGCCGTCTAGCTTTAAATGCATGTCTTTTTTTTGGCTGTTGTATCTTCCATTTCTTTAGGAAAATTTCTTGATGCTTTTCTGTCGTCTTGCTGGCCTCAGCTTCAGTACTTGCACCATCACTTATTATTTAAAAACCTCGCAGAGGTAATGTCTGCTCTGGCGTTTTGAAGTCGCACTGATATGCAGAGTCGAGCCAAAGTGCAGGGCTGTTACTCCGGAGTGCCTGCAGTGCATTAAATGCTTTTCATCTCACGCAATGCTTAGTAACATGACCAAACACACAGCGAATCTCTCACAGTCATAACAGCAGAGGCAAAACCAAACTTTTGTATAATATGTTTATAGTTAAATTGTATTGGCAACATATTTTATGAGTCACACAATGTTACATTACTTAATGTGCCATTAATGAATTGATTGATTCAGCACTGGACATTGTGCTGCTGATATTTTAATCTGTCTGACAACTTCACATGATCTGCATCACATGGAATGCTCTCTCTCTCTCTCTCTCTCTCTCTCTCTGTCTCTCAGTAATACTCTCTCTCTTTTTGTAATACTCTCAGTAATACCCTCTCTTTTAGTAATACTCTCTCAGTAATACCCTCTCTTTTAGTAATACTCTCTCAGTAATACTCTCTCAGTAATACCCTCTCTCAGTAATACTCTCTCTCTCTCAGTAATACCCTCTCTCAGTAATATTCTCTCTCAGTAATACCCTTTCTTTTAGTAATGCTCTCTCTCAGTAATACCCTCTCTCAGCAATACCCTCTCTCAGTAATACCCTCTCTTTTAGTAATACTCTCTCAGTAATACTCTCTCAGTAATACCCTCTCTCAGTAATACTCTCTCTCTCTCAGTAATACCCTCTCTTTTAGTAATACTCTCTCTCAGTAATACTCTCTCTCTCTCAGCAATACCCTCTCTCAGTAATATTCTCTCTCAGTAATACCCTTTCTTTTAGTAATGCTCTCTCTCAGTAATACCCTCTCTCAGCAATACCCTCTCTCAGTAATACCCTCTCTCAGCAATACCCTCTCTCAGTAATACCCTCTCTCAGCAATACCCTCTCTCAGTAATACCCTCTCTCAATAATACCCTCTCTCAGTAATACTCTCTCTCAGTAATACCCTCTCTTTTAATAATACTCTCTCTCAGTAATACCCTCTCTCAGCAGTACCCTCTCTTTTAGTAATACTCTCTCTCAGCAATACCCTCTCTTTTAGTAATACCCTCTCTTTTAGTAATACTCTGTCTTTTAGTAATACTCTCTCTCAGTAATACCCTCTCTCGGTAATACTCTCTCAGCGATACCCTCTCTCAGTAATACCCTCTCTTTTAGTAATACTCTCTCTCAGTAATACCCTCTCTCAGCAATACCCTCTCTCAGTAATACCCTCTCTCAGTAATACTCTCTCTCTCTCAGTAATACCCTCTCTCAGTAATACCCTCTCTTTTAGTAATACTCTCTCTCAGTAATACTCTCTCTCTCAGCAATACCCTCTCTCAGTAATATTCTCTCTCAGTAATACCCTTTCTTTTAGTAATGCTCTCTCTCAGTAATACCCTCTCTCAGCAATACCCTCTCTCAGTAATACCCTCTCTCAGCAATACCCTCTCTCAGCAATACTCTCTCTCAATAATACCCTCTCTCAGTAATACTCTCTCTCAGTAATACCCTCTCTTTTAATAATACTCTCTCTCAGTAATACCCTCTCTCAGCAGTACCCTCTCTTTTAGTAATACTCTCTCTCAGCAATACCCTCTCTTTTAGTAATACCCTCTCTTTTAGTAATACTCTGTCTTTTAGTAATACTCTCTCTCAGTAATACCCTCTCTCGGTAATACTCTCTCAGCGATACCCTCTCTCAGTAATACCCTCTCTTTTAGTAATACTCTCTCTCAGTAATACCCTCTCTCAGCAATACCCTCTCTCAGTAATACCCTCTCTCAGTAATACTCTCTCTCAGTAATACCCTCTCTTTTAGTAATACTCTCTCAGTAATACCCTCTCTTTTAGTAATACTCTCTCTCAGTAATACCCTCTCTCAGTAATACCCTCTCTTTTAGTAATACTCTCTCAGTAATACTCTCTCTCAGCAATGCCCTCTCTCAGTAATATTCTCTCTCAGTAATACCCTTTCTTTTAGTAATACTCTCTCTCAGTAATACCCTCTCTCAGCAATACCCTCTCTCAGCAATGCTCTCTCTCAGCAATACCCTCTCTCAGTAATACTCTCTCTCAGTAATACCCTCTCTTTTAGTAATACTCTCTCTCAGTAATACCCTCTCTCAGCAATACCCTCTCTCAGTAATGCTCTCTCTCAGCAATACCCTCTCTCAGTAATACTCTCTCTCAGTAATACCCTCTCTTTTAGTAATACTCTCTCTCAGTAATACCCTCTCTCAGCAATACCCTCTCTCAGTAATACTCTCTCTCAGTAATACCCTCTCTCAGTAACAGTCTCTCTCAGTAATACCCTCTCATTTAGTAATACCCTCTCTCAGCAATACTCTCTCTCAGTAATACTCTCTCTCAGTAATACCCTCTCTCAGTAACACCCTCTCTCAGTAACACCCTCTCTCAGTAATACTCTCTCTCTCAGTAATACCCTCTCTCAGTAACACCCTCTCTCAGTAATACTCTCTCTCAGTAACACCCTCTCTTTTAGTAATACTCTCTCAGTAATACCCTCTCTTTTAGTAACACTCTCTCTCAGTAATACTCTCTCAGCAATACACTCTCTTTTAGTAATACTCTCTCTCAGTAATACTCTCTCTTTTAGTAATACACTCTCTCAGCAATACTCTCTCAGTAATACTATCTCTCTTAGTAATACTCTCTTTCAGTAATACACTCAGTACTACTCTCTCTTTTAGTAATTCTCTCTCAGTAATACACTCTCTCTTTTAGTAATACTTCCTCAGTAATACACTCTCTCAGTAATTCTCTCTCTTTTAGTAATACTCTCTCAGCAATACTCTCTCTCTCTTTTAGTGATGCTCTCTCTCTTTTAGCAATACTCTCTCTTTTAGTAATACACTCTCTCAGCAATACTCTCTCAGTAATACTATCTCTCTTAGTAATTCTCTCTCAGTAATACATTCTCTCTTTTAGTAATTCTCTCTCAGTAATACACACTCTCTCTTTTAGTAATACTCTCACTTTCTCTTGTCAATTACATTGATACTTGCCAATCATGGGCGTCTGTGGGCTCATGCATACGGAAGGGGGTGGAGAACACTTTCTCCCCTGAGTGTGTTGCACCACCCCCTAATGTTGCATGATGGAACAGTTAAAAAAATGTGTTTGGCTGGCGTCATGTGCCACGGAGAAAGCATGTGATGACTTTTGCCCTCCCTGGTTGATAGCTGTAGTGTGATAGTGGAGACCTTTCTGGTGAGTGGGAACTGACTATGACTAAACGAGGGAGAAAATTGGGGAAAAATCCAAAGAAAAGCGTCACTTTTGCTCCCTTTATGCCTGCCGTCCAAACTGCTCTGGAGTTTTGGAATCCCTAAAATGGAGACTTTTGGAAATGCTGGCTGCTGGCTCTGTTTTAGTTTGAAAACTTCAGGTTGCATTTTAGTCTGGATGGGCAGAAACAGAGACTTTTGGAAATGATGATGCATATCGGGTCTTATCAGTTAGGACGTATCCCTCCTGATTCGCCACGCCCATGTCACATGGTCCTTTTCTGGAAGAAAACAAAACGCATCAGCTGTTTATACCGACACGTGCATGCCCAGTGTACATGAATGGCTAACTGGTATGCGTTTCAGGTACATTAGTATGGACAGAGATTATTTCTAATACGGAGCTAAAATACTCATTTCGATGGAAATGTTTTTTGTTGTAGAACACAGTTTAAAGACTACAACATATTAATGTGGCCGTAGCCTTAATATCTTTTCAACCCCTCAAACACACACACACACACACACACACACACACACACACACACACACACACACTTACTCACCTCCCCCCACCCCTGCAGCACTCAACATTTCAATCCAGACAACAATGGCTCCCATCAGACTCCCTAAACCAAGCCTGAGTGAATGCACCCCGGTCCTTTTAAAAAGCTTCTTGCATGGACCAGTGCCTCCCGCTGGGTCTGGCAACCTGACACTTCAAAACACCCCTCATCCAATAAGTGTTTCCAAAGATGAGGGTGGAGAAACAAAGACGGAAGAAGAGAAGAACAACAGCTGTGGATGTTTATGGACGTAAACACCTGACACTGGTGAAAAGAAAGAAAGAAAGCATTACAATAAAAAGATTGTTCAAACATAGACAAATGCTCAAGATTTCCAGTTTAGGGAACATCTCCTTTAGATATGATTCCATTTTTCAGACAGTAAACTCAGAACATTAAAATAATTCATCTCTGTCTGTATCTGTACGTGTGAGATTCAAATCCTAGAATAAGTGTTTGTCCATCCTGTTATAAGCATGTGATCACAAACGCTGTGGTCTCAAGCATTTGACCTGTCTTGTGCCTTGTGTCTTGCGCGTGTGTGTGTGTGTGTCTTGTTTTAGCATTGACCACGATAGTAAATAGAGCTGCTCTGTGTATAATCAGTAATAACGACCCACAAACACACAATACCACGACATAATAATCTACTTTGAAGTTACCAGCCTTAGAAAAGATAAGAGAATGGACTAGAGTGTCACTTTTCTTCTAGAGATAAAACCAGACACAGATCAGATCAGATGGATAAACAAATGAGAGCTCCTTCCCTCACAGCAAACAGAGAGAAAGAACAGCTTTCAGTTAAAGGAGATAAGCAGAGCCATGGCCTCACTTTTTGTTTATAAATGCCTTGAGACCTCAAGAATGGCACAGGAATAGTTTTAAACGTGAACAATAAATCTAATCTAGTCATTTTTACGATTAAAGTGATTCATATAGGTAGCGGTCTGAGTGAATGATCTTGACATCTGTGATGTCACAACAGGAAGACTATCGGTCTCATCGCCATTTCCGCTATACTAGATATTAGGTTAATATGGGACGGCCTTGGGCTGAGGTGTCCTTGAGCGAGGCACCTAACTCCCAACTGCTCCCCGGGCGCTGTTAGCATGGCTGCCCACTGCTCTGGGTGTGTGTGTGTGCTCATTGCTCATGTGTGTGTGCATGTGTGTGTTCACTGCTTCAGATGGGTTAAATGCAGAGAGGAAGTTTCACAAGTGAGTGATGAATAAAGTTGTTCTTTCTTTCTTTCTTTCTTTCTTTCTTTCTTTAAAACACAGAGCTGACTGCAACTCCATCCTCCATTTTGAGCTAATTTATCGCCATGCCACGCGGATGTGTTGCTGGCCGGTGCAGCAACACGACAGAAGGTGGATTTATGTTGCATTCATGGCCCAAGAATGTTCAAACTGCAAAGATTTGGATGCATTTTGCAAGAAATTCACAGATTGGGTGCCTACAAAGTGGTCTCTCTTCTGCTCTGCACATTTTACTGAGGACTCATACGAGACCTCTGATCTGTTGAGGAGCGTTGGCTATAAGTCTGTATTGAAAGAGGGTGCAGTACCAACAATTAAAGAAAAAGAAAACTACAAGAAAAGGAAAGTAAGTTCAGTTGCACCAGTTCTCCCGGAGTGTGAGACGAGCAGTAATGGCGGAGTACTCGGTATGGAGAAAATGGAGAATGAGTGGACCAGTCGTCTGATTTTTCCGCTGGATATGCTTGCCTCAGCAGCAATATCTCACCCTTACATGGAAGAAGCGAATGAACGGAGAACTGAACAAAGAACTGAAAGTCAGATTGTTTCAAAACAATCGTCCACAAAATCGGCCTTCAAGAAGCGAGAACAGAGACGGGCAAGATGTGACTCATTTGGTTACATCACAACAAAAACAACAACACTCGTTGTTTACCTGCATTTAGATTAATACATGTAACTTGTATTGTGTGTTTAAGTTACCGGTATAAGATTATTTAATTTGCTTCAGAATGTGATTGTCTCAGTTCATCTGATTATTTAATTAGGCTTTTACATTTTATCAGTGAAAATGCATGCACGTTGAGTAAGTTATAACGCCTATCCTGTTTTAATGAGAGTCACATGAGACGGTCAGTTCAATTCCATCCAATTCTCTAGACGGCTTTGTTCTCTGGCTTTATTTCATAAGGTGGGGGCCTCCGTGGCCGACGTGTTACTATCAGATTCACTTTCCGATGTTTTGAACTGATATGGTTCTACGTGTATAGCATCAGCATGTACACACACTCCAATTTCAGGACTATCACAGTCAGATGTATTACTATCTGATGAATCCAAAGAATCTCCAATACTGTAAATCTGAACGAAGAGGCCATTGCAACCACTCTTGCCTACCGAGTCTGGCTTTGGTCTATAGCACCAGTTCCCGCTGTGATGCCACGCACTCAGGCATGGCTGGCTCAGCGGGGCAGCTCGAATGCCAACTTTGCGGTGGATTTTAACTCTCAAAAAAATATATATTTTTTATTCCCATTTATGCAGCATACAAGAGTCAAGGATGGAGATACTATCCACTCAGAAATGTATTTCAAAATAAAGGTTCTGCATATCTCCTTTAAGGTTATACATTACTACTAGGGCTGTCAAAGTTAATGCGATAATAACGCGTTAACGCGATCTCAATTTATCGCGATTAAAAAAATAGTGCCGTTAACGCAAATTCTAATTTGGCCCTGCGAGTCACCCGTAGTTCCTGTTGAGGCTTGTTGCGTGCTGCTTCAATAAGAGTAAGTGTGAGTGATGGAGAAAGTCATATGCCGCTTTTCCACTACAAACACGGCTGAGTCGGGCTGAGCCGTGCCGTGCTGAGTTGGGCTGAGTCGAGCTGAGCGGGGCTGTTGGAGTTGCATTTCGACTACAACCGCGCTGAACCATGCTGGCTGAAAGTGGGTGGACACATTGGGTGGAGTTAGCGAAAGTGGGTGGACGTCACGTGATGTCGTTAAGCGGCGCAAACAGTGACATCAGTGATCTTTTAAGCGGTAGTCTCACGACCCGGATAGTAAACAATAAACATGGAGGACATGGAGTCGTTAGTGTTGCTGGTCTTGGTGCTGTGGCTTGTTGTCACCGACAACGCCAACAGATACTGGCAAGAGCGTATAGATGAGGCGAGGCGCATAAGGCTTCATAATTCTCGTAATTCTTCTTTACAGATCCCAGCGTGCTCGCGGGGCATGTGTGGGCATGTGAGGACACTCCTCCTCACCAATCAGTGCACAGGGGAGTGTCTGCTCACGCCCCCAGCCTCACTCAGCTCGGTTTGGCTCGCTTCAGCCCTACTCCAAAACCGTGCAAGTTTTGGGTGCTAAGCAGGGCTGAAGCGAGCCGAGTCGTGCTGTTTTGAGATAGTCGAAACGCGAGCCGTGTCGGGCTGAAGTGAGCTGAAGTGAGCTGAAGTGAGCTGAAAAAGGGTAGTGGAAAAGGGCCATTAGACATATAAACATAGACGCCGCCTTCTGCGTAGAATCATACGTCATCCTCGCCGCCATATTGGATGGGGCAAAGTGGAGATTCTTCAACCGTCTCTGGTACAGCGTCTAGACAGTAGCCGAGAATAAAGATGCCTCATTCATGTGCTGCGTTTAACTGTACCAACAGGTTTACCATCCAAACGAGATCACATGGGATTACCTTTCACAGGTGAGACTGGAAAAATACTTTTCAATACTGTTCCTTCAGTCTTCAGTTTCCCAGCTCATCTCCACCGGGTAGGTGTAGAGTTATAAGCAGTGAGAATTAGATAATACAGTGCCACACTATGATGAACGTTTTTGAACGTATGATGAATGTTTTTAACCTTTCTGAATGTGAAGGAATCAGTGATGTATTTTGTTTTGGTATGACGTTAGAACCTGGCCGAACTCAGTTTGGCGGTCATTCAGCTCACTTTATTCAACGAGAGTAGGTCTGTGTGGTGACTCAATAAATAAAACAGTAAATTTTTAATTTTCATTCACTGTTTCCAGTTTTTCCACTATTTCCATCATTTATCATATTCAGTCTTGTAGGTTGGTTATTGTGGCCTCAGGTTTTGGTAGCTTGCTACGGTATGCTGACTGATTAGCTTACCTGAGCTATCTGTCGCTAGTTTGCAGTGTACAGGGTATTTCGCACACTATTTATAACCATCACATTAAAAGTTATACATGTTGTTTTGATGCCTGTTTGTTTCCCAAATATATACGTGTGTGTCTTAATGGGTGAATAAAAGGCATCGAGTTAAATATTATTGTAGAAAGGGGCTTTATGGAGTTCAGTCCATTTACTTGCATTGGTTTACGGGGAAGACTTGCCACATCCAATATGGCGGACACTCTGACGTATCCCAGCAACGGGGCCACCAGCTCAATGCAGCGTCTAGTGAAATTGTAACATTTCACTTTAAAAGCCTTATTCATTTACATAGATTAAAAAAAATGCGATTAATCGCGATTAACTATATGAAATCCTGAGATTAATCGCGATTAAATTTTTTAATCGTTTGACAGCCCTAATTACTACAGAACAAGAAAACAATAGTTCCTGTTTGTTCTTATTTATGTAGGCTACTCTATGTAGATAATTATGCACGAGCTGGTAGAGTCTGCAGTCTGAGTGTCATTTATAATGATATACTGAGAATAAACAATAAGTGACATGTTTCTGTTCAGTCGTCCGATTGGCTGCTTGATGTATCTCAGTCTCAGATTAAGCTCCTGAGTGTATACAGTACTTGAGTGAACTAAAGGAATGTGAATAGCCATTCTTTGTCATCGCATAATGACTCAGTGCAAACCCTTCATTTCGATACTGCTCACTGGGTCTGGACTTCCTGTTTGGAATTTTACACTCTGACCAATACGGTGGTACCGTACGTCCCTGATATTTTTTCCAACACTTCCCATCATTCCTCTATAGTTACTAATACTTTTGCCACATCAGCAGTGACAGCTCTGAGAACATGGTGGTCAAAATTGTGCACTGAGCTCCTACAGGGAATCAGATCATAACCTTAGCTGAGGTGATCAACGCCAGAGGTGGACAGTAACGAAGTACATTTACTTGAGTACTGTACTTAAGTACACTTTGTGAGTATCTGTACTTTACTTAAGTATTTTTTTTTGGAAACTTATGGCTTTAACTTCACTACATTTGAAAGACAAATATCGTACTTTTCACTCCACTACATTTCTGTCAAGGTCCTCGTTACTGTGAAGCAGCTTTGAAAGTGGATGGGTTTTTTTTTTCTTTTCTTTCCTAAAACGCAACTGATTTTTTCGCAGGTGACACTGAGAGGCTATCAGTAATCACTAGGGTCACGTCACATCCATAGACTGTATAAAATCAAGTGCAATGATTTCTCAGCAGCGTTATTTGAACATGATCAGTTGATGGCAGAATGGAAGGAGGCGGTTCTTCTGGAGGATGCACGCACTCATGGCCATACCCAGAACCCATGTTTCAGTTTTCTGCAAGGACTAAAGATTTATTCTAAACAAGGGACATCCCATGTGAGTGTGTGGGCCGCTCAGATGACATTCCCAGGCTGAAAATCAGTCCCGCTCTGGCCCCGCCCCATCCCACCCCCATCCACAGAGCAGGACGGCTCACTGAATGCTATCAGACTGATTTAGATCAGTAACCCTAACCCCATTCTACAGCATTCATCAGATCTCAACTCAGCTGAAAAGCGATGTGAGATTTTGGAGTGATGTGTTCGACTGCGCTCTGCACCGCCATCGTCAGAACTCCATCTGAGGGAATATCTTTTGGCAGAATATCTTCTCCCGTGTACGAGTGTGTGATCTGATGATTGAGATACGCAGTTTGCACAATGCTAAACTGGAGTCTATAAGCGACTATTACACGCTGACTAACACTAAATTCTTAGTTTTTCCTGTGCAAACTTGAGATACTAAACTTCATCCAAACTTCAGACACCAAACTTCAGATGTGAAGCAAATGTCAGATACTAAACAAGTCCGAATAACAAAAGTTCTGATAAAATGGAATCTACTGTAAATCTGAGTCTCAGCCAGCTACTGCTTTAAGAGGTCTGTTTCCAGTTCCCTCAGAGATTTCCCACAGAGCTGTATCAGCCTCGAGCCATCTCACACACACACACACACACATACACACACACACACACACACACACACACACACACACGTTTCCCATCTCCCATCCTGCTCTCCTTCGCTGTCTAATTCCCTCATGAAGCTTTCTGACAGCTGGAAGATCGATGCAGATGAAATGGAGGAAGTAAGGGAGGAGAGAATGGGAAAACAGAGCAAAGCACACACATCTAAGGTAAGAACGTGGAAGAGGAGAGTTAATGTGTGTGTGTGAGAGAGAGAGAGAGAGAGAGAATAGACCCGAGAGGCCATGAGGTTGGCTCGCCATTTTTAATAAGCTCGGTGTGCTTCTTCCTGACTAACCTTCTGCAGATGCACCAAGTTGATAATTTGTCACCTCACTAATGGAAGATGTGGCTCTGTGTTGATTATCTTTCTAAACACAAGGAAAAGCGCTTCATCCCGTGCTGATGCTTTGTGCCACTAATTGAAAGTTTTTGAAATTATGGCTGCAGACACGGAACACTAACCTTAATATTTCCTGCATGACACTTTTTACTCACACAGTGTCACTACATTTTATTCATCCATCCATCCATTATCCATAACCGCTTATCCTGTACAGGGTCGCGGGCAAGCTGAAGCCTATCCCAGCTGACTATGAGCGAGAGGCGGGGTACACCCTGGACAAGTCGCCAGGTCATCACAGGGCTGACACACAGAGACACACAACCATTCACACTCACATTCACACCTACGGCCAATTTAGAGTCACCAGTTAACCTAACCTGCATGTCTTTGGACTGTGGGGGAAACCGGAGCACCCGGAGGAAACCCACGCGGACACGGGGAGAACATGCAAACTCCGCACAGAAAGGCCTCTGTCGGCCACTGGGCTCGAACCCAGACCTTCTTGCTGTGAGGCAACAGTGCTAACCACTACACCACCAGGCCGCCCCACTACATTTTATTGATTTCAAATTTAAATGTAGGAGGCTTCAAGCGTCACCTTTGAGGGCCCACATCATAGACCTACACAAGAATTTATTTTATCACTCTCCAGCTCATCTGAGAACAAATGCTAGAAGGACACTCAGTAGAGTTCATTCCTCCCCCAACCCACATATTATTAATATCAAAATCAAATCAGTTGAACCGAGGATAATACTGAAACTGTACACCAAATTTCATCAAAATCCATTCAATACTTTTTGAGTTATGCTGGGAACAGACAAAAAAAATCCTGGATCTGCATGCATATCTGGACTTGCATAAAAATAATGAACAGTTATTCCATGAAATCGAGTCGTACATGAGCTGATATAAGCCATGTACAACGAGATTGAGTGGAATAACTTTTATTCTATCCACATTCACTGGATTTTGAGAAACCGAGCAGTTTTATTTTTATTTTTTGCAAATTCGATCAATGAAAACTTTATACAAAACGTCCGACAAAATAATTTCCGATTAGAATGTAAACAAACCAGCGAAATGACAGGAGCAATTTGTGAGAAATGCGATAATGATAATTCTTGAAAAATTAAAAAAAGATACGTTCTTACCATCAAATACTTTCATTTCATATTTTGTTGCTTTTTTTATTTTTGGGGTTTTGTGTTCAAGTAGAGTTTTTATTTCGTCCTCGGTTGGTTCAGCAACATGCTCCGCCATTTTGTTTTTCTCTACTCACAGTATATGAGCTGATATCCTAGTAGTAGAGTAGCCAATCAGAGCGCACGATTGCTCATGTCTAGTGACTGTGGATAGAATAAAATCAGTTGTTCCTTGGCTCATGGCTCAGCTTTTCTCAGAATGTCATCAAAATCTGTTCACTACTTTTTGAGTTACATTGGGAACAAACAAACAGAGGCGAAAACATAACCTTGTTCAACAAAGTTGGCGACGGTAATAAATATCTCTGTCTATCTCTTTATATAATGCTTTACTGGCAAAAAATTATAAACATACAGACTTTTATAATTGGACCTCAGACACTTCATTATGTATAATTGAACTATAATGTATAATCGGACCAAAGCAACATGAATGAACTATGAATTATCATGAACTGAAAACAAATTCAGAAAAAAATACACTTCTGCACTATATATATATATATATATATATATATATATATATATATATACACACACACACACACACACACAGTGATATATAAACGCACACACTTCTTTCACATTTCTAAAATATTCTGTTGATCCTCTCCACTCCCCATCTTTATCTGCTCCATACAGCGTCTTGCAAAAGTATTCATCCCCCTTGGTGTTTGTCCTGTTTTGCTGCATTGCAAGCTGGAATGAAAATGGATTTTTGGAGGGTTAGCACCATCTGATTTACACAACATGCCTACCACTTTAAAGGTGCACATTGTTGTTTTATTGTGACACAAACAATAATTAAGATGAAAAAACAGAAATCTGGAGTGTGTATATGTATTCACCCCCTTTCATATGAAACCCCTCAGTAAGAGCTGGTCCAACCAATTCACTTCATAAGTCACATAATTAGCTGATTAAGATCCACCTGTGTGCAATGAAAGTGTCACATGATGTCTGTATAAATCAACCTGTTCTGGAAGGACCCTGACTCTGCACCACTACTAATGCCATGTGTGGCACAAATCCACCACCCTGAGAACACCATTCCTACAGTGAAGAATGGTAGTGGCAGTATCATGCAAGGGACAGGAAAGCTGGTCAGGACTGAAGGAAAGATGGATGGCATTAAATACAGGGCAATTCTGGAGGAAAACCTGTTTGAGTCAGCCAGGGGTTTGAGGCTGGGATGAAAGTTCACGTTCCAGCACGACAATGACCCTAAACATACTGCTAAAGCTACACTGGAGTGGTTTAAAGGGAAACATTTAAATGTCTTGGAATGGCCTAATCAAAGCCCAGACATCAATCCAGTCGAGAATCTGTGGCATAACTTGAAGATTGCTGTACACCAACGCAACCCATCTAATTTGAAGGAGTTGGAGCAGTTTTGCCTTGAGGAATGAGCAAAAATCCCAGTGGCTAGATGTGCTAAGCTAATAGAGACATACCCCAAGAGACTTACAGCTGTAATTGCAGCAAAAGGTGGCTCTACAAAGTATTGACTTTGGGGGGTCAATACCTATGCACACTCCAGATGGGTTTTTTCATCTCAATTATTGTTTGTGTCACAATAAAACAACAATTTGCACCTTTAAAGTGGTAGGCATGTTGTGTAAATCAAATGGTGCTAATCTGCCAAAAATCCATTTTAATTCCAGCTTGTAACGCGACAAAACAGGACAAACACCAAGGGGGATGAATACTTTTGCAAGACACTGTATCTTCTACTTTCTTTTGCATTAACAAAATAACCCTAACCCTTTGTTTTACACTAAACATGATCACTAGGAGCAAAAAATAGCTTTGCTCTATTTGTAACACACACACACACACACACAAGTCCTGTACCACAAACGGTCAGTAAACAGCAGAAAAGCCCGGCTCAGGAACGTAGCCAAACAGGGCTTTGCCAGCTCTGTGTGCTCGCCCACATACAGCAGTGCAGCCAAACGGCAGCTGAGCATCTGAGTGTGCAATCCGAAAGAAAACAGCCAAAAAATGATTTTTATTGAGTGTAAACGATGAAGCCTTACAGTGAAACATTCACTGATGGAACTAATAAACTCTAATAAACCCCAAACATTCACCAGTAAAAAAAAAATCAGCTTCATGTCCACTTACACAGCTATCATACTGAATCATACTGACTGTATCACACACAGCCATACACTACGACCCAACAAAGATCTATAAAAGAGAATGTTATAACTAAAAAAGTTACACGCTTCCAATGTCTCACAGAAGGAGTCCGCCATTAAAGTCCATTTGTGTGTCTACCATTAAAGTCGATTCATGTCTTTCCTCTTCATGACATTTACACTGGAAAAGTCAACAGGCTCATCGCTGGCTAAACACACAAGCAGCTCCCTATATTCAGGCACAGACAAGCATGGCGCTAACCATATCGACCACACCATGAACTCATCTCTAAAGAATGCGAAATGACTACATCTTAAATGTGTATGGAGCCATGTATATTTAAGTTCTGTGTAAAAGTTCAACTGTGGTCAAGGGAAAACCAACGTCTCATAAAAAGCTCTCTTTAACCTCACTTCCTTTCCAAGTGTTTTCTTCATTATACATGTCTGTTCCCTGTTTCCAGAATAATACTGATCGTAGCCTCTGAAAATCACCAAATTTATGGTGACTATATAAACATAACAAGCGTTGCCAGGCAAAACAAACCTCGCCCGGCAGCACTTATTTTATACCGATATGTTGATAATGGTAATATTTCTCAATCATCAGCTGTCCTATGAAAATCCATGACCTTGAGTTTGACATTTCAAAGTCATTCAAGGTCAAAGGTCATGGCGGCAACCGAAAGCCCATATGGGACTTCCTATAAGTTGATAATGGTAAATATCTGGCTTATCATGAACTATTTTAAAGTTATAGCCCTTTCAAAATCCATGACCTTCAGTTTGACCTTTCAAGGTCACTCAAGGTCAAAGATCATGGTGCCAAATGAAAGCCCATATGGCACTTCCTATAAGTTGATATAATGGTAAATATCTGTCTACCATCAACCGTTTTCAAGCTACAGCCCTCTGAAAATCCGTGACCTTGAAATTGACCTTTCAGAGTCACTCAAGGTCAAAGATCATGGTGGCAAATGAAAGGCCATATGGGAGTTCCTATATGCTCATAATAGTAAACATCTGTCTATTGGCAACTGTTTTTGAGTTATAATGGAAAATGTTATTTTGACCGATGACCTTGGCCCCCCCGACCTTTAACCCCCAACCGCTACGGAGACTGTCTAAGCTAGCTACCCAATCATGCAGCATATGGTTGGAAGCAGAATTGAAAGATGCACATTTTGGTTTTGGGTTGAAGTCAAAATGATGAATTTGAAGAAAGTTATCGCAAAAAAAACTATTTTGACCTTTCCGGTGACCTTGACCCGATTACCCCCAAAATTTAATCAGGTAATCTACAGACCATTACCCACCTACCCTGAAAATCTGAAGTCAATCAGTGCAACCGTCTAGACGTTAGATTGTTAACTGACAGACACACAAACAAACAAACCGCACTGATTACAATACCTCGCCCTGCTGACTCTGTTGTGGGCAAGGTAAATATAAACCTCAGACCATCCACTAAGACCTGTTTAACATCGTTTTATTTGAACAGCCCTTCATTCTAATGGCTCCAGTTAAACCAGCAGACGCCTGGTCCATGTCCTACCTCTCGGCTCTTCTCCAACTCGGCCTGCAGAACTTGCTTGGCCACCTCCAGGTCCTGGAGCTTCACTTGCAGCTCTTCATTCTCCTGCTCCAGACGACTCCTCTTCTTCTCCACTGTGTCCAGCTCATTGTGCAAGCGGATGGAAACGTCCTTGGCCACCTGTGAATGTGAGAGAAAGATTTAAAAAGACTTGTATCATCTGGCTAAACCACGGGTTCCCAATTCATTTTCCTGTTCTAACATCATGGCCTAATGGATAGAGAAGCAGATTTGGGACCAAAAGATTGCCAGTTCGATTCCCTGGACCAGCAGGAATGGCTGAAGTACCCTTGAGCAAGGCACATAACCCCCAATTGCTCCCCAGGCTGTTCTGGGTATGTTGTATGTCGCTCTGGATAACAGTGTCTACTAAATGCCGTTAATGTAATGTAACATCTACCCAGGAAGGGCTGATTCTAAGCTCATGAGATGAATCAGGTGTGTTAAGAACAAAGAAACACTAAAATGTGTAGGACAGGGGGCTCTCCAGGAACCGGAGTAAAGAAACCACATTACAGTCACTATCCTTCATGACAGTATGTGCATACTCATACTAGATGATCCGTACCACACCCAAGCATGTTTGATGCTCAAAGTCCTGTTTGTTTGACTAGTGTGGTTCACTTATACCCCATCCACCCATTATCTGTAACTGCTTATCCTGTGCAGGGTTGCGGGCAAGCTGGAGCCTATCCCAGCTGACTATGGGCAAGAGGCGGGGTACACCCTGGACAAGTCTCCAGGTCATCGCAGGGATGACAGATAGAGACAACCATTCACACTCACATTCACACCTACGGTCAATTTAGAGCCACCAATTAGCCTAACCTGCATGTCTTTGGACTGTGGGGGAAACCGGAGCACCCAGAGGAAACCCACGCGGACATGGGGAGAACATGCGAACTCCACAGAGAAAGGCCCCCGTTGGCCACTGGGCTCGAACCCAGAACCTTCTTGCTGTGAGGTGACAGTGCCAACCACTACACCACCGTGCCATCCCTCACTTGTACCCCTTTTCAACCAAATTTCTCATTCACACACCAAATTTTGAACCATTCAGAGCATTCTGGCCAAGAGTAAATTGCTTCAGAACCCGGAAAGTTGGTTCCCAACTGGAACCAAAATATAGCTGGTTTTTCCAGTGCAAACCATGATGACATCAGTGGGCGTGTCATTAGTTTGGAGAGGAGGCGCAGCAATGGAAAACCCAAAAGAAAAGAATACATCATCAAAAAAAAAAAGGACCGAAAACAAATATCTGCAATAACAGAATAAAAGCTTGCAGGTAATCTATGCGCACCAACATCTTGCTACTAGAGTTTACTCCTGTTGTGAATTGTGCAACGCCCTAAATTCATGACACATCCTTGATTACAACGGTTCTGTCCAAAACTGGTAAAAACGTGGACCGGCTCGCTAGCTGGCACAAGGTTCTAAGAACAAAACTGGTTCAAGAACCTGTTTCCTGTTTGTCAAAAAAGGGGATTGGACATACTTGGAAGACTTGCGCTCGGGCGCCGTTTATTTGGGCTCGTGCACAGTATGATCGCTAACCGCACAGAACTCGGATGCTATAATGGGCAATTTTCAATTCACTGGAGAATATTTGGGTTTGTAACGGGTCTGATTCTCACCTTACTGATGAACATGAATTGTAGTCGGTGAGTAAAGCTGCACTGTGATGACGTAAGCGCTCTTGGGATCAGAACATAAAACACAGAGCGAGCACAGGGCCGCGGGACACGACACACAATCACTCTCAGGAGCGGTATGAGGCAATCGGTCCGAGTGTGAGTACATCCTGAGTGAAAGTTGGTCAGCTGACTAATGTGCAATTGTGGAGATGAAAGACAAGCTGCACATTTTAATGGCATATGACTTTTGAGTCACATGTAGCTCTGTGTGTGTGTGTGTGTGTGTGTGTGTGTGTGTGTGTGTGTGTGTGTGTGTGTGTGTGTGTGTGCGCGCGTGTGGTAAAGTAGCCACATGTTAGCTCATATTAACACAAACAGGACTTGATTTCTACCCACGTCAAGCATTCCATATGGTATTCAAATTTCTGTTCTTTATATTTTGAACGAGTTTATATTTTTGATCTTATTTTTAACTAAAAAGGCACTTTGTTAGCGGTGGAAATCAATTAGTACTAAAAGCTTGGCAATGCCGTAAACAAGAAACACAGCTTATTGTTACTGACCAACCCTGAAAGACCTCCCTCAGAGTATCTTATTGTAATCCAACGTTTCAGGTGGATATTTTAACATTTACACAGAACTCCAGAACAACTGAATATTATTTAAAAAACAAAACAAAAACAGACATCGTTAATATGTTTATTTTTAACTACAACGCCATATGATCGGATGTGTTTTTCTTGTATATAGACCTCTGTGTTATTTACTTGAGGAGAGCAGGACTAAGGAGATGCACTGTAGAGTAACAGCGGGTGTAGATTTAATGTCTCCCTCATGAATCAGAGGACATTAAAAGCTTTCCGTAAGAAAACCATGCGACTCAGGAAGGGCTGTTATCAGTGTTGGGCAAAGTAAGAAGAGCTGCTGTCCACATGCACACACACCATATGGTCGGATGCTAAATGAAGTCTATTAGGCGTATAATAAAGCAAGCTCTGATGTGTTGGAATATGTGTTACTTCCATTCAATTGTCGAAAGGCATGAGATGGTATACAGGTATGTTTAAAGTCGGGATATGATGATCTTTGACGTATTTGAGTACAAATTTCCTACATATTCCGACCACACACCCCGGACACAATGCTGACTGCGAACAATAAGACTGTCAGGACGACTCACAGCAGCTCAGGAACATCACATTTTTATTCTATCCATATTCACTGGATATGAGCAATCGTGCGCTCTGATTGGCTACAGTACTACTAGGATGTCAGCTCATATACCGTGAGGAGAGAAAAACAAAATGGCGGAGCGTGTTGGTGAACCCACCGAGGATGAAATAAAAACTCTACTCGAAAACAAAACCCCAAAAATGCAAAAAAAAAGCAACAAAATATGGAATAAAAGTATTTGATGGTAAGAACATATCTTTTTTTATTTCAAGAATTATTATTATTATCACATTTTTCAAAAATTGCTATAGTCATTTCACCGATTTGTTTACATTCTAAGCGGAAATGATTTTGTCGGACATTTTGTATAAAGTTTTTATTTACTGAATTTGCAAAAAATAAAAATAAAAATGCTCTCTCAAAATTCAGTGAATGTGGATAGAATAAAACAGTTATTCCACTCAATCTCATCATACATGGCTTATAGCCGACTCGGTGCTACGCGCCTCGTCAGCTATCAGCTCATGTACGACTCAACTTTGTGGAATAACTGCTATATAGAGTGTTTTTGTAAACTGTTTGTAAAACTGTTCTTCTACTTTGTGAGTCTTTCCTTCCATATATATATATATATATATATATATATATTAGTGCTGTCAAGCGATTAAAATATTTAATCGCGATTAATGTCACGACTGTCATAGTTAACTCGCGATTAATCGCAATTTAATTGCACATTTTTGTCACATGAAAAACCATTGTAATTCTCTTATCAGCATAAAAAAGTGAATGGGCTTGCTCACCGTTTGAACTACGGGGGTACTCGGGGGATCCGAGATCCCCTGAAACAGACATGAGATCCCTTGAAAACATGATTTGGGAAATGTTGGGGGTTCTCTAAAATATTGTCAAAATGATGTTTATTGACATAGCAATCGTGTGTAACGGGAAGCATCTGCATATCCGAAGTGAGCGCGCGATGGAGAGCCGCGCTCTGAGACAAGCGCAAGCACCCCCCCCCCCCCAAGGGAATAAAGGGACCCCCCGAAAATATCGGCATAGTTCGAACACTGGTTGTACCAATGTTTGTTTGTTTTTTATTGCAGAGCATAACACGTCTTGTCACAGCCACTGCAAAGTGGGGCTGGAGCCGCCGATGGGAAAACGAAACCTAAGCCGAGCACCGTGGCTCTTCGGGGGAGGGCAGAGGACTCTGGCTGTGCGGGGCGTGGCATCATGTCACAGAGCGTTAATCTCGCGATATAAAAATTATCGCCGTTAAAATTGAGTCAAGTTAACGCGTTAATAACGCGACATTTTTGACAGCACTAATATATATATATATATATATATATATATATATATATATATATATATATAAAGCAAAGCTATATTATACATTTATCTATAAAATGACCCAATAGGTGAACGATGGTGTGACAGAGTGTGTGACGAGGAGGGATGGAGTCAACAGAAGGCAACTCTCGCTGAAAACACAAGCGCGTAGTGGACATTTGTGAGTCTCACTGAGTACATTAGGGGTTCTCTTTTCTCTCTTGCCAATCCCTGCTCTGAATCTGAATCAAGGCCAGAGAGCAGCTGGGTACCCACAATACCCCTCTGTCCACATAACACGCTTGAATTTATAGATGATCCCGCCATTGCCTCTTCTCTCTGCCTGCTCTCTCTCACTTGTGCATCTATTCAGCCATTTTTTTTCCTTTACGTCCATTCCCATTTTTGTTTTGCAGAATAAACCACCTCTGTTCATCTCTGACACTCCACCAGTTACCCCTTGTGCTGTCCCGTCTATACAGTTGCGCTCTCGGTTGTCCTTTGCCTCCACAAAGCTAGCTATGTTAGTATTAATCAATGCTCTTATTCATTATACAAGCCTTCAGTGTTTGTTCTCAACACTTGCTATCGCTTATTATTCTATCCACATTCACTGGATATGAGCAACCAAGCGCCCTGATTGGCTACTCTACTACTAGGCTATCAGCTCATATACCGTGAGTAGAGAAAAACAAAATGTCGGAGCGCATCAAGGATCACTTTATTATTAAGTATTTGAAAGAAACAGAAATAGCTAAAAGAATATACCTTTTTCCCACCAATATCTTCTGTTACACACTCCAGCCCAGTCGGTAGCGGTAATGCACCTTTGCGTTGGTTTGCCAACCGGCAAAAAAAAAACAAAAGAAGAAGAAAATGGTGGAGCGTTACTGAACCAACCGAGGATGAAATAAAAACTCTACTCGAAAACAAAACCCCAAAAAATAAAAAAAAGCAACAAAATATGGAATAAAATTACAACCCCGATTCCAAAAAAGTTGGGACAAAGTACAAATTGTAAATAAAAATGGAATGCAATGACGTGGAAGTTTCAAAATTCCAGATTTTATTCAGAATAGAACATAGATGACATATCAAATGTTTAAACTGAGAAAATGTATCATTTAAAGAGAAAAATTAGGTGATTTTAAATTTCATGACAACAACACATCTCAAAAAAGTTGGGACAAGGCCATGTTTACCACTGTGAGACATCCCCTTTTCTCTTTACAACAGTCTGTAAACGTCTGGGGACTGAGGAGACAAGTTGCTCAAGTTTAGGGATAGGAATGTTAACCCATTCTTGTCTAATGTAGGATTCTAGTTGCTCAACTGTCTTAGGTCTTTGTTGTCATATCTTCCGTTTTATGATGCGCCAAATGTTTTCTATGGGTGAAAGATCTGGACTGCAGGCTGGCCAGTTCAGTACCCGGACCCTTCTTCTACGCAGCCATGATGCTGTAATTGATGCAGTATGTGGTTTGGCCTTGTCATGTTGGAAAATGCAAGGTCTTCCCTGAAAGAGACGTCGTCTGGATGGGAGCATATGTTGCTCTAGAACCTGGATACACCTTTCAGCATTGATGGTGTCTTTCCATATGTGTAAGCTGCCCATGTCACACGCACTAATGCAACCCCATACCATCAAAGATGCAGACTTTTGAACTAAGCGCTGATAACAACTTGGGTCGTCCTTCGCCTCTTTAGTCCGAATGACACGGCGTCCCTGATTTCCATAAAGAACTTCAAATTTTGATTCGTCTGACCACAGAACAGTTTTCCACTTTGCCACAGTCCATTTTAAATGAGCCTTGGCCCAGAGAAGACGTCTGCGCTTCTGGATCATGTTTAGATACGGCTTCTTCTTTGAACTACAGAGTTTTAGCTGGCAACGGCGGATGGCACGGTGAATTGTGTTCACAGATAATGTTCTCTGGAAATATTCCTGAGCCCATTTTGTGATTTCCAATACAGAAGCATGCCTGTATGTGATGCAGTGCCGTCTAAGGGCCCGAAGATCACGGGCACCCAGTATGGTTTTCCGGCCTTGACCCTTACGCACAGAGATTCTTCCAGATTCTCTGAATCTTTTGATGATATTATGCACTGTAGATGATGATATGTTCAAACTCTTTGCAATTTTACACTGTCGAACTCCTTTCTGATATTGCTCCACTATTTGTCGGTGCAGAATTAGGGGGATTGGTGATCCTCTTCCCATCTTTACTTCTGAGAGCCGCTGCCACTCCAAGATGCTCTTTTTATACCCAGTCATGTTAATGACCTATTGCCAGTTGACCTAATGAGTTGCAATTTGGTCCTCCAGCTGTTCCTTTTTTGTACCTTTAACTTTTCCAGCCTCTTATTGCCCCTGTCCCAACTTTTTTGAGATGTGTTGCTGTCATGAAATTTCAAATGAGCCAATATTTGGCATGAAATTTCAAAATGTCTCACTTTCGACATTTGATATGTTGTCTATGTTCTATTGTGAATACAATATCAGTTTTTGAGATTTGCAAATTATTGCATTCCGTTTTTATTCATAATTTGTACTTTGTCCCAACTTTTTTGGAATTGGGGTTGTATTTGATGGTAAGAATGTATCTTTTTGTATGTTTCAATAATAATAATAATAATTAATTAATTGCATTTTTCACAAATTGCTCCTGTCATTTCACCGGTTTGTTCACATTCTAAGTGGAAATGATTTTTTGGATGTTTTGTATAAGGGTTTTGTTTACTGAATTTGCAAAAAAAATAAAAATGCTCTGTTTTTCAAAATCCAGTGAATGTGGACAGAATAAAACAGTTATTCCGTTCAATCTTGTACATGGCTTATAGCCACCTGGCTCTACGCACCTTGTCGGCTATCAGCTCATGTATGACTCGATTTCGTGAAATAACTGTTATATAGTGGCAGTGTTTATCATGATTCCTCATAAATAGAATGCAATGAAAAAAGCTGTAAATCCAAAATATTATTATCATATTTGAACTGCAGTATTCTATTACATTTGTTGTATTTATAACATAAACAAAAGGGAAAATATTAAACGCATTCAAATGCATCCTCGCATCATGTTTTAACGGTCCACTAAAAGGAGCTAAGATGATTTATTTGCATTGAACTGGCAACCTTCCTGTCTGTCACCACCTACCTACATCTGTCTGCCAGCTTTAACTCAACTAAAAGGTGCTGTTTGATATGGTAAAGAGAAGGACACTTGGGGTGGATCGAAGAGGCAAGACGGAGGAGGGAAGCGAAGGGCTGATGCAGGTTTCAGTGGGGTTTCAAAGGTGAGAAGGAGGTGTTATGTTACAGGACATTAGAGATGTTAAAGTGCATATTCTGGACCAATTTCGGGGGGTTTTTTATATGAAAGTATGTCCCTTTACACACTCATCCAGAAGGATAATTTTGCACAAGGCCATCTGTCTACAGCAGAAAAAAATAAAACAACAAAACGCGTCTGGAAAAATCCCAAGGGAGTCTGGAGCCAGATTCGTGACGTTACCTGCGGAAGCACCAGCAGGCTGCGCGAGCTTTGCACGGTTTCAGTGCACAGCCTGTGTAGACCAAGCGCTCCCATTTCTCTCTCATTGTCCGGTCTTTTGGGAAACGATGAGTACTAATCCCATCAGGATTGGTGTTGCTACACCCTCCTACAATACATCTGTTAACCATTTTAATAATTATGTGATAACGTTGAAGAAATTTGCAGAAAACCACCAGGTCGTTTTCTCATAAACAAACCAGCGCTGGCGTAGGATTCAGAGGGAGGCGTCCCGCACGCGACGTCACGATAATCAATGTTTGCCAGGAAATCCAAATGCCAAGTTTTTTCAGAGGCGGACCAATTCGACTCAAATGGCTCGATTTCAACTGAATTTTTCTGGTATTGCGCAAGGTAAAAAAAATTGCAGAGAATGCAGAATGTTACAGATATTTGACCAAAGTTTAATATAAAATAGGAGAATTACATTGATCTTGCTCCTGAATTTACCCGTGATCTGCACTTTAAAAACACATGGACAAGAACATTTAGTTTAATCAAGATTTTATATTTCACTTAAACGCGTCAAAATGGCGCTGTATTTCCTCCGTTGCACAGAGGCTCAATAAAGCCTGGACTTCACTGTCAGTCCATTTGTCAAGTCAAGTTTATTTCTATAGCGCTTTTAACAATAAACATTGTCACAAAGCAGCTTTACAGAATTTGAACGACTTAAAACGAGCTAATTTTATCCCTAATCTATCCCCAGTGAGCAAGCCTGTGGCGACAGTGGCAAGGAAAAACTCCCTCAGACGACATGAGGAAGAAACCTCGAGAGGAACCAGACTCAAAAGGGAACCCATCCTCATTTGGGCAACAACAGACAACATGACTATAACATTAACAGTTTTAACATGAAGTCAGTTTCGTTGATAACTCTTCACTGATTCATTTCTTCATTCATTTGTCTGTGTTCCAGATTCCTCCCCCTCACACCCCAATATTTTTACTGCCAGTGTTAACAGCTGTTGGCAAACCAGCGCTGACGTAGGATTCAGAAGGAGACAGCCCGCACGTGACGTCACGAAAATCAGTGTTTCCCGGGAAATCACTTGTACACTTTCACTTTCACTCTTGCTGGCAACCATCGTCACAAATCACTCCTGACACTCTCCTCCATCCATCCAACCTGCACTCGCTATTACTTTGTACAGTTGACCCCAGATATTTGAACTCATCTTCTTTGACCACCTCTATTCCTTATAGCTGTACCATTCCACTGTCCTCGTCCTCATTCACGCACATGTACTCCATCTTGCTCCTACTGATTTCCTTTATGCGGACGGTGAAGACAACCATTCAGAGCATTTCAACCATTCGTTCGCAACCTGAAAAGTTGTTTCCCAACTGGATCCGAAATATAGCTGGTTTTTCCAGCGTGAACCATGACGACATCAGTGGGCGTGTCATTAGTTTGGAGAGGAAGTAGACGGAGAGTGCAATGGCAAAAGATACATCTTCCAAAAAAAAAAGTAACGAAAACAAATAACTGTGGGGCGTCATAGCTCAGCTGGCTAAGGCGCCATACCATAAATCCAGGGACCCGGGTTTGATTCCGACCCGAGGTCATTTCCCAATCCCTCCCCGTCTCTCTCTCCTGCTCATTTCCTGTCTCTACACTGTCCTATCCAATAAAGGTGAAAAAAAGCCCCAAAAAAATATCCGCAGTAACAGAACAAAAGCTTGCAGGTAATCAATGCGCACCAGCATCTTGCTCCTAGTTTACTCCTGTTGTGAATTGTGCAACAACCTCAGTTCATGACGCATCCTTGACTACAATGGTTTCATTCAAAACTAGTGAAAACGTGGGCAGGCTTGCTAGCTGGCACCAAGGTTCAAAGAATCCTGAATGAAACTGGTTCAAGAACCCTTTCCCTGTTGGTTGAAAAGGGTGCCATATAAACAACAACAACAGGAATCCAAGGGGTGCAATTAGCTATGAAAGAGTTGCCTGTGTGTGTGCGTGTGTGTGGTCTTGCTTGACCCAGCACCCCACTAACAAAACAGCTGTTTAACCGAATGCAACTCTGCAGGTCTTTCTGAGGTCAGCTCCCGCTCATTAAACCCAGCTCAAAGCAGCTGGACTGCTCTTCAGTTAACTGCAGCTCATTTCAGTCTCGATAACTCCAGAACAAAGCTCCCCCAAAAGCACAGAGAAAAAAAAATGTTCATAGTGTAACAATGCTTGATTTCATACACTATTTATAGCTCTTAACAGTTCATCTGCCCAGTCATCACTCACACTATAACAAATCAAACATATCTAAATATAAATTACACCTGAACCATGTGGAACCGTTTTCTTTTAGGCGACTTTCTACTAGGGGTGGGCAAAATTATCGATACGGCGATATATCGCGATACTTTGTCTTCCGATTCAATATCGATACTCAAAATTTGAATATCGATATTTTTTCAAATAATAAATCATGTTTCAGACGGGTTGTAAATCCAGTACAACTTCCGCACCTCCGCTCCGCGAGGTGTCGCTGTGCCGCTACCTCACTGTTCCGCACTCTTCGTCTTCTCTTTTTTTCCCGGTGGTTGCAGTGAGGAAAAAAAAACAAGCAAGCACGGCTGTTAATGTAAACCTAGAGACGCCGCCAAACTTTAAGGCAGATGTTTGGAGGCACTTTGGATTCCAAAGGAAAGGAGAAAAAAAAAACAGTGAGCTGGACAAAGAGTACGCACTCTGCAAAACCTGTTTCGCTCTAATTAGATATTCAGGTAACACAACAAACTTGCGAACTTACTTAGCACGACACCACCCCGACATATTAGCTCAGCCGGAGCCACCGAAATCCGACCCGAAGCAAACTACACTGGACAGCGCCAAAGTCCTCCCGTCTACTTCAGTGATGTGTGACTTACTGTAACTGTGAACTTAATTTTGTCATTTAAGACCAAAGGCAAGAAGCTGCATTTTATTTTGCATTTGGGCAATTCCATGTAAATGTCAACCTCACCATGCAAAAATAAAGCAACATGTAATACATCAAAACCACTCCCAGAGATATCACCTAGGCCTGTATTTTACAGATGTGAATAAGTTGAACCAATTTGTAACCAACCTAATATGTCACTGTCAGTCTTTCTTTCTTATAATGTAAAACCCAAGCTAAAATCAACTTTGATCATGTACAATTCTATATTATTGCCACAAGCCACAGAAATGTATGCTAAAATCCACAAAACAGCAAAACAATAGCCATCCTAAATATTATTTAAGAACTTTGATAGTTTTAGCTGATATTTAGAGAGTTTTTCAAAGGGTTATGGTGGTTAAATTGCTGATTTTCTAAACATATGCCATGTCTATTTCAGACGCGTCACATCCATAACGGAATTTCGTCACATCCATAACGCTGACTTTTCCTTCCGAAACTCTGCATGAAATACAAAATATTTTAAACAAAGATTTTTTAATATTCACCTTGGACCCCTCTATCAAATGGATATCTCCATTTCGACATTAGGTTTACAATTTCACAGAGTTTGATAAAAATGTACAGTCACCCAAAAAAAGTGATACTTTTTCTGTCACGTCCATAACGCATCTTTTATTGGCATTTTCTGGCATGCCCTAGATGTACTATGGGAATTGTTCTTGTTCTATCACTTCTCCAGTATGGTACAGCCTTAAAATATGCAACACCTGTTTAAATACTGGGAGACAATAAAACATGCACTGGGTCATTTGTTGCCATTTTGAGTTCAAGTGTCACGTCCATAACGCTGGAATTGCTCACTTTCAATTTTAGTGCGTGTGAGACACTGCATTTTATTTTGAGTATTTACTCAAAGTTCAGAAGAAACGTGATTCACTGAGGTTTCAGTTCAGTTTCAGTGTGTGGACGCTGACCCACACTGCACTTTGTTTCATAATCGTGCTCAGGGAGACTAAGATGCACACTGCACTTTTCAATGTGTTCCAGACAGTGTGTTGTTCCTGCAAATATGTTGTAACTTGCGCTTGTATAGTTACAATAAAATGGCATGGATAATTAGAATTACATTGTTTTGACTCAGTTTGTCCCATGAATTATCACTATCATCTGATGTACATACAACTCGGATTTTAAGATGCATAATGCGTTTACATTTTTCAGTGAACTATGTAGAATATCGCAATATATCGCAGTATCGTATCGTGACTCAAGTATCGTGATGCGTATCGTATCGTGACTCAAGTATTGTGATGCGTATCGTATCGTGAGGTCCTTGGCAATACCCACCCCTACTTTCTACCCTTGCCTTGGCTGTCTTAACCCTTCCTGCAAAGATCGTGTTGGTTTTGCAGACAGCTTAACAAATGCAGCAGGACAAACTTTTACGATGTTTAAATGACTGATTAAAAGAAATTTCGTCAACAGAGCAACTACTGAATACATCAACGATTCCCAGCCAGAGATCATGTGAGTGAGGAAATGACCACGAGGCTTGTGTTTAAGACTGATACGGAAGATGCGGATAATAAAAATGACAACTCATTTCCCATTGCACGCGAATTAATCTTAGGACAGTAATGTTGCTTCTCCATAAGTACAATAGGTCATAAACATGCAGAGGTAGGCATGGAGTCTTTAAGGGGAGATGGAATGAAACCTTTATGCAATCTGTTTTCCACCTTGTGTGTGTGTGTATGTGTGTGTGTGTGTGTGTGTGTGTGTGTGTGTGTGTGTGTGTGTGTGTGGTGGGGTTTTTACATTTCTTTAACTTTAATATTTCTTAGGATACTTGCAAAAGATAGACACATTTCAGTTCATCAAGGCCTGGAGATTTCAGGACTATATGTAGAAGAAAATGTCAAAATTTGAAACTGTAATATCCATTTCATCTCTTGAATGCTGCCAGTCTTTTATATATCCGTCTTCTCATAGAGTCTAGCAGTACAGCTGTACACCTAGAAATATTCATCGATAATAAAGACAGTATAATTATCAGTGTTCCCCACGGGCGCTTTTAAAGTGGCGCACGGTCACGTTATAATTCTGGCCCGCCGCCCTTCCCTTGGCCAAAAAAAACAACGTAACTTCATCAGTATACACCAAATAAATCGTATTCGCTTTATTATAATTTTGTAACTATTTAACACGCAGAAGACCATTAAACGAATGCATACGGGGCTACCTGAAGTGGCCACGCGATTGCAATAGAAAACCATTCGGCCGGCTGCATACAGATTGTGACACACAGTTACACTAATCATATAACAGCATATACACACACACACACACATACACACACACACACACACACACACACACACACACACACACACACACATTAGTTAAGTTCAGGTCTTTTATTTTACGCATCTGTGAATGTGTAGGCGAGAGCTGCATTTTCCCGTTGCTTCCCTGTGGTTGTTTACTGCAGGACTTCTGGGTTCCTGGGTCAAAGGACCCGAACTACGGAGGCCGGGGTGGCTTTGTAGTGCCGGTCTCGGGCACGCGCACCAGTTCATGCATTGATTGGAGTGGTTTCACCCATCCATCCATTATCTGTAGCCGCTTATCCTGTCCTACAGGGTCGCAGGCAAGCTGGAGCCTATCCCAGCTGACTATGGGCGAGAGGCGGGGTACGCCCTGGACAAGTCGCCAGGTCATCGCAGGGCTGGTTTCACCCAATTAACATTAATTATGTGTATTGAAAAAAAAATGTATGCATTTATTGTAATTGGGTATTTTGCTTATGCAGTGTTTTATACTGTTTATATTGTCTGTTTGAGTGTTTAGTCTTTGTCTAGTTCTTATCTAGAGTGTTTATACTGTTTATATTGTTTGTTTGTTTGTTTGTTTGTTTTTTCAATTACTCTATTTTTATTTTTATTTATTGCATTGCCTGTTTGCACCGTGGGTCAGAGAGGACTGAAATTTCATTTGTGCTATATGTCGCGCATGTATAGCATATTTGACAATAAAGTTGACTTGACTTGACTTGAAGTTCATTTATTTTTCACACACAGAAAAAAATATAATTAATTCAGGGATGCGCAACAGGCACATCAGTCTCAACTGAAATGTCAAATGAGTCTCACATCGACAATAAAAATGATATGTAAAGTAAGAATGTGTTAATTTTTTGTAAAATGATTTTAACAATGATTTAGCATTTCCTATCTATTTATTGGCCAGTTTCACTGTCAAAAAAGCCCAAAGTCCGTCTGCTTCAGGGGGACATCGTCCCCCTAACCCCCTACCAGGGTTCCGCCCCTGGACCCCGTTGGGGGCCTAGGCGGCCCCCAAACCCCAGCCACCACCTTTTATTTTTGAAAAGTGGAGAACACTGATTATTATCTCATCTGGCCGATAGGTGATGAGCTTCCACCGTCATGTGTTGTCCATCGTCGTCCACATTTCACGAAAATCGCTTCTTCTCTCAATTCTTCACTGTTTTTTTTTCTTTCTGGCATGAAGGTAGGGGTACCTAGGGTGCATATAACTTCTACCCAGATTTGCTTAATTGCAATTATTAATGAAGTAATGGACTAATTAAGCCTTAATGAACAGTTCAACAAAAATCATTTCTTCTCGGTCAATTCCTCGCTGTTTTGGATTCTTTCTGGCAAATAGTTCAATATTCCTAGGGTGTATACAGTTTCTATATATAGCTTGTGTATATAGTATATGTAGCTTGCAACATTTATTGTGCAAGGTGGCCCACTTTAGATCATTCCTTCTGGACTAGACGGGGCCAGAGTGAGCTACGCTGTCATTGACGCTCTCGTTTATAATTAGGGCTGTCAAAGTTAACCTGATAATAACGCGTTAATGCAAATTCCTTTTAATGCCACTAATTTTTTTGACACGCAATTAACGCATACACGCTCTGTGCACTTCCCCTGTAGTTTGGGAAATCAGGAAGCGATGCAGCACAAGTGAGTGATGTAGCAAGTAGCTGGTCGGCGTAAGTCATGATAAAGTGCATTTAAGTACAGAATCAACTTATATTGTTGCATTCTGACTGTTTATATAAAGTGTGTGTAATTTTAATATGCTCTTGATGGTTGAGAGGGGAGAAAAGACGACGTGTTAAGGTCCGTGTGTGTGTGTGTGTCTGTGTGTGCATGTGTGTAAGCATGCAGGCTGCACACTGGGGTGAGAGATTTTATTTTATTCTGAGAAATTTGTGAGTGATGTAAACGTGCTTATAAATGCAGTTTTTGCTCATGAATGTACCATATATTTACCAGTGAGTTATTGCATTTTACAGGAAAACATCTTTATGAGCTGCGTGCCTTAACAAATGTATTTAGTTGGGTTTTGTTTTTGTTTAGGGGACCGAAAGCTACTGAATTCGAATCACAGACTTCCAATTTTATTAGTTTTTTTTAAACATAACAATTAATGAATTTAGAGCCACGTGGCCCTAAATTCTCCGCTATTTTTTCCTGCTTCACCATGACCCAATACAAGATACTACATCATGCATCACGTGGTGGGCTTTCCCTGTTCGCTCAAGGCATTGTGGGATACAAATTTGAAACAGGAGAGGAAAATGGAGGGCGTGAGCGTGCAAATGAAACGTGAAAGACCGACTACAGTAACAGAAAGCGAGAAGAAAAGACGTTACGTTGCGACGGAAAGGAAACGCAGGACCAAACTAATAAATATCGGCAGTCAGCGAGCACCTCGGTGTGATCAGCTGTTCGTTTAGTGACAGAATGATGGAACTGTCAGTGCACGGTCAAGGTAAACCTGTAGATGGCAGTAATACAGGACTGTGGATGCCAGCTGCCGTAAAAACCAAAAGAAGAAGGTAAACTTGCGCATGCGCACACGGACTTCCTCTGTCTGCTTGACTGCGCGAAGCGAGCAATTTCATGCACATTATTTGCTCGGGAATCCCCTCAAATTAAATAACTTCCCAGCCACAGAATGGCCTGATATTTTGACCAAATTTCAGAGGGAACTAAATTTCACCAATTTTATGAAATTGAAAGGCCGTCTAGCTTTAATCGATGGACAGCCCTAATTATAACACATAAGTCCAGTATTGTTTTTGAGTCAACCTTTAAAACCTTCGGAACAGCAAAATCACTCATCTCATCTCATCTCATTATCTGTAGCCGCTTTATCCTGTTCTACAGGGTCGCAGGCAAGCTGGAGCCTATCCCAGCTGACTACGGGCGAAAGGCGGGGTACACCCTGGACAAGTCGCCAGGTCATCACAGGGCTGACACATAGACACAGACAACCATTCACACTCACATTCACACCTACGGTCAATTTAGAGTCACCAGTTAACCTAACCTGCATGTCTTTGGACTGTGGGGGAAACCGGAGCACCCGGAGGAAACCCACGCGGACACGGGGAGAACATGCAAACTCCGCACAGAAAGGCCCTTGCCGGCCACGGGGCTCGAACCCGGACCTTCTTGCTGTGAGGCGACAGCGCTAACCACTACACCACCGTGCCGCCAAAACACTTGCATGTTTTTCAAATTACAAGTCCAACACCCTCGCCTACGTTTCCTTCCTTGTTTGTACCTTTACACGCAAAGAAAAAAACTGCTTTTGGCCCTCTTGCTCTGAAAAGTCTGAGCGACCCGAATGTGTTTTTCAGTTTCAGGTTCCCTGCGCTGCCAGGCTTCTCTGTGCTCATCACTGATATGAGTCGTGTCAGATGTTTGGACTGACTGTGACACGTGAACGCAGCGCATGAGCTGTTATGTGTGCGGCTCTCATTGTCTGTGGAATGTGGAAGGGGAAGAGGAAGGGGGAGGGGTGGCACTCACTTTTCCTGATGTAGATTGATTTTTTTTTTTGGCCTTGTTTTTTGATTATTGCTTAGCAACTGTTGCTACCAGCCATTACCTCAGTCAAGCCTTCACACCTTTACAAGCTTAAATTTACCACTCCAGATCAAATGGGGACTTCAAACCAGAATATCAAGGACGTAGTAGCTCATCTGGCCTGCCATCGAAACAGCCATGACTACCAAAACCTCAACCAGAACTGAAATGTGACAATGTGAGAGAGGACCAACCTCCACAACAAATTGTTTACAACAGGAAAATCAACAAAGGACTACATTTTGTTCCCCAAGACAAGATCGACCCAAAACATCGATCAGAACTGAAATCGGATGAGAAATGAGAGAAGAGATACAATTCTACTGAGCGGCCTGGAAAATTCATTCATCTGACCTAATGATTAACTCGATCGCAAAAAAATTGACAAAACAACGACCGAGTTTTGTGCGGAGTGATGAGTTCTTTCAAACAAAACAATCAGAACGGAAATTCGTGGAGAACTGACGGAGGAGATACGATTTAACTGAATTGTGGATGACAGACGCCACGCCATGGCAACAGCTCATCGCCCTTATAGCCAGATGAGCTAAATATCAACATCCAACATCCTTACAGAGCAGAGAATGGTTTTTTTTTTTGTTTTTTTTTTCATTTAAACATGCCAACCTTGGATTTGACTTCAGCATTTACATCATAAATTACAAGGGCACTCGATAGATATGTACACTATACCTCCGCCAAGCCACATATTCAGATTTGCATCTAAATCTAATCAATTGTTCCTCACAAAATTGTTCATCAAAATCTGTTCACTACTTGTTATGTTGTGAACAGAGAAACAAATGGAGGCGAAAACATAACCTCCTCTGACTAATTTGGCGGACGTCACAAAAACAACTAAAGGGGTGTTCACACGGCACATATTTGCATCGATGCTGCACCGATGTATTTTGTTGCGATATATCTTACACCGGTGTAAATTTTGTGGCGCGTTCACACGTCACAAACCTGCTTACTAGAGAGAAGCGTGTTAGCACCGGTGCAGCCCCACTTGCGTTCACACGGCAGTTTTTGCGACCGTGCTATACGATAGTAATAATGCAGAAATGAAATATGCGCATGCGTGAAAATGTACTTCCTTTTCCCGGTTGTCATGGCATCACCAAGCGCCGGGAAAATAACGTGGATGAAGACACCAGTGTTGCCAGATACTGCTGATGTTTTCCAGCCCAAAATATGTTCAAATCCGCCAAAATGCACTTAAAACCGCCCAATCTGGCAACACTGGAAGACACACAGTTCTGTTGTTGTTGATATTCGCCATTTTGGAAGCGCAAAATACCAGGATGCAGATTATGCAATGCCCGTATGTAATCAACTCTCCTCACGCGTAGCGAGTCTACCCCTGTAGTGTTCAGACGTCCCATTTTATATCGGTGCTGCCCCGCAAACTAGCATTTACTCCGGAGTAAATTTCTTAAACCACCTCCCAAGCAGGGTTAGATTTGCACCGGTTTAAGCAGCTTTCAGGGGCTACACCGCTATAACTTTGTACCATGTGAACGCTCTACCGGGGCAGCCCCGGTGCTACACCGGAGTAAAAGTTGCCGTGTGAACACCCCTTATGTCTTTTAATTAGCTGTTTATCTGGCTTTATGAGCTCGTCTGAGCAAATAATAAGCTGTGAGTATTTAAAAAATAATGCAACTTTGTCCCAGCTTTAAAATGACCCAGGTCGATGTATTAAAAAGATGAAGAGTACCCTGTGAAGCTAGAATAACCCCTAGGTACTTGAATCACACGCTGTACTGCCTGCTGCCTCATGCCTGTGAAGAAGAATGAGCTGGAAAAACACCGCGTGCTAATGTTTACACTTGGGTACGGAAACAGCTTGCCTGCTGTGTTTTTTCTTCTCTTTTCTGGTGTGTTTTGCATCTGACAATGTCATATACTGTACCTCCTTAAAATCGTCTTTTTTTTGGCTTGATTTAGGAGTCATCGTTCAATCTGGGCGATCCGCCATATTTGCTGTGGCTCCACAGTCGCGACCTCTTGACCCACACATGACCTCACGTGAATTTTCCAAACTGGCTGCCGAGCAGTTTGTAAACAGACTAACGTGCTTAGGACGCCCCATATTAGGAAATAAAAGGTAGTTCAACAAGATGATGCATACCAGCGATCCTTGACTTGCAAGTGACGTCAAAGCAAAATAGAAACCCGGATGTCGGCCATGTTGGTGGAGATACAAATGCGGGGTCAAGCGACATTCCATACAAAACATAGTCACACGTGCACAACTCTCTTTGTTTTTCCACTGCTTTAAGCGTTCTTTTAACTATGCCATATACGGTTGTGGTCGCAACAGAACTCGTGACCGTGGCACGTTCCAATTTTTTAGAATTCCGTCCGTGATTCGGCAAGAGGGTGAGGAAACTCTGAGGCTTAGTACGGAGAGGAGACGAGCACGGCTGAACAGCATCGGCAGGGCTGAACTAACAGAGGCTAAAACCAAAACAGCTCGTGTTTGCAGTAATCATTTTATTTCAGGTGAGATTCAAAAGCTTTCTCACTATCATCATGGAAGAATTTTACTTCGTATTGCTAGAATTTTGTTATAAAATGAGCGTTCTCTTGTCATGGTTCACTCGGTCGTTGTTATAATTTTAACCTGTGTATTACCATTTCGCTTCTAGGAGCGCCAGCAAAATTATACGATAGAAACAATCCAGACTGGGCACCCACTCGGGAAATGGGCTGTGTTTCGTCCAAGGTCAGACTTGATTCTTCAGCAGCCAAACCAGATAGAATGTGATATCTGGGGACTCAATGGTCGGTAGAAGCATCTTATCTTCAGAAAAGTCTGACTTTTTTAAATAATATGGGTCAAAACCAGGGCTTTGAACCGGTTCAAGGAATGAAAACCAGGAACTTTTTCTATTTCACATGGAACAGAAACGAAACCAGAAACTTTATTATTTTTTATGTTCCGGAACAGAAACGCTTATTAAAAATAATGGTAACCGGTTAATACCGGTTTTTATTTCGTTCCTCAAAGTTTCTGTAGCCTACAAATAAAAAAGTCATTCTCCTCCTGCGCAAGTTTCTATGACCCGCTGGGGTTCACTTCCTGTGTGACGTTCGCTGACTGAATGGAGAGAGCGGGAAGGTGGACTGCTATCACGTCTCCACGTGATAATAAGTGAATTACTGAGTGTCTGAGCAAAGGAGAGCCTGAACGTTGCAACCTCCCTATTGGCTGTTTGTAAAAATGTATCAGTTGTTGCCCTTCCCACGGGAATCATCGCGGGCTCGAGAGACGAGACCTGACGAGTTAGTTCGTTGGTAGCAGAACAAAATGTCTGGACACAAATCGGGTTTTCAGAAAAGGAAAGAAAATAAACGGAGGGTCGAAAATACAAAAAAGGAGGCAGAAAATGCAAAACGAGTTTTAAGGTAGGACAAATGGTTACTTTTCTGAGGCAGCCCGCCGTGGCTGCAGGCTTTCAGTTGTGTCATTGAATGGTTACTTTTCTGAGGCAGCCCGCCGTGGCTGCCTGGAGGCTTATTTATTATAGCCCATTTAGTTAAAATAGTTGATATAAAATGTTTATAGCTATAGTTATGTGATGGTTGTCCTGATTTAGACTGGTGTTTTTTTGTTTTTGTTTTTTTTTTGGGGGGGGGGGGTTGCGCGATGTTGCACCCGGGTCCAGATTAGGGCAGAACCGGCCCTGGCTACATTTCAGGTGTTGTTTGTTTTATGTATGTACGGTATGTACTTGCATAGATGTGTACTTGGTCTTCCAATATGGCGCCTAACAAAATCTTGCGGCGCGGTGACGTCATGCGGTAGCCCTCTATAGGGCCTGACTAGCCTTTGGTAACACACTAAACGAATTATCTTTCATTTTTGGCACTTTTTCTGTTTGTGTAGATGGGAAGACATACTGAGAATCCAAATCGCCAACATTTGAAATAATAATTGTTTTGAATTATTTCTTGTCTTATTTAATGAAGGTTGTAATAGAATTAGCCTACATTTGGCTTAAGCTGGATGAGACAGAGACATAACTTTATAGCCATTTGTTAAACAGCTGACAGGGAACGTAATTAACCATTCTGGGAACGAAATTTTTTTTGTTCTAACCGGTTCGGGAACGTCTATTTAATGGTGGAACCCAAAACCGGAAACGTTAAAATTCCGTTTCTGTTCGGAATGAACCAATCTCATCTCATCTCATCTCATTATCTCTAGCCGCTTTATCCTTCTACAGGGTCGCAGGCAAGCTGGAGCCTATCCCAGCTGACTACGGGCGAAAGGCGGGGTACACCCTGGACAAGTCGCCAGGTCATCGCAGGGCTGACACATAGACACAGACAACCATTCACACTCACATTCACACCTGCGGTCAATTTAGAGTCACCAGTTAACCTAACCTGCATGTCTTTGGACTGTGGGGGAAACCGGAGCACCCGGAGGAAACCCACGCGGACACGGGGAGAACATGCAAACTCCACACAGAAAGGCCCTCGCCGGCCCCGGGGCTCGAACCCAGGACCTTCTTGCTGTGAGGCGACAGCGCTAACCACTACACCACCGTGCCGCCCCAAATGAACCAATAGGAAAAAAATTCTGGTTCAAAGCCCTGGTCAAAACCACACATATCTATCTTCTCTTTATATTGAATCTTCGCTCGATTGTTCAAATCGTGATAATACTGAGAAAATTCAGCACTGTTTACAGACACGCTTTCAGCGGCTGCCGTCCTAGTTGCTTTGTATATCCGCCATCGTGGCGGACGCTCATGACGCAGCACGTTTTGATCACGTGGTTGCAAGTCTCATCTCCCATCTCATTATCTCTAGCCGCTTTATCCTGTTCTACAGGGTCGCAGGCAAGCTGGAGCCTATCCCAGCTGACTACGGGCGAAAGGCGGGGTACACCCTGGACAAGTCGCCAGGTCATCACAGGGCTGACACATAGACACAGACAACCATTCACACTCACATTCACACCTACGGTCAATTTAGAGTCACCAGTTAACCTAACCTGCATGTCTTTGGACTGTGGGGGAAACCGGAGCACCCGGAGGAAACCCACGCGGACACGGGGAGAACATGCAAACTCCACACAGAAAGGCCCTCGCCGGCCCCGGGGCTCGAACCCAGGACCTTCTTGCTGTGAGGCGACAGCGCTAACCACTACACCACCGTGCCACCCCAAATGAACCAATAGGAAAAAAATTCTGGTTCAAAGCCCTGGTCAAAACCACACATATCTATCTTCTCTTTATATTGAATCTTCGCTCGATTGTTCAAATCGTGATAATACTGAGAAAATTCAGCACTGTTTACAGACACGCTTTCAGCGGCTGCCGTCCTAGTTGCTTTGTATATCCGCCATCGTGGCGGACGCTCATGACGCAGCACGTTTTGATCACGTGGTTGCAAGTCTCATCTCCCATCTCATTATCTCTAGCCGCTTTATCCTGTTCTACAGGGTCGCAGGCAAGCTGGAGCCTATCCCAGCTGACTACGGGCGAAAGGCGGGGTACACCCTGGACAAGTCGCCAGGTCATCACAGGGCTGACACATAGACACAGACAACCATTCACACTCACATTCACACCTACGGTCAATTTAGAGTCACCAGTTAACCTAACCTGCATGTCTTTGGACTGTGGGGGAAACCGGAGCACCCGGAGGAAACCCACGCAGACACGGGGAGAACATGCAAACTCCGCACAGAAAGGCCCTCGCCGGCCACGGGGCTCGAACCCAGAACCTTCTTGCTGTGAGGCGACAGCGCTAACCACTACACCACCATGCCACCCAGTTGCAAGTCATCTATGGGAATGGGTATCAGCTTAAACCATTCAGAAAGGGGAGTGGATTAAATGATTCCTGAACCAGCACATCAGCCTGTGTCGCTTGAACAACACAAAAAGGAGTTAAAGTTAGATGGATGGCTTATACGTAGCTAACTAGTCTTTGCTGAACCAGCCAAAGTTTTGTCACAATGATTAACGTAAATTAATTTTAAAAAAGAATACAAAGTCTATTTTATATAAAAGCAGACTCAAGTGACAGTCGATGGTGCGTTTTGGTAGTATCTGGCTTCAAGTTTTCCTTTTTGCTTTGATGGCATCCATTTTTAAGTCATTTTTAACATCCTGTTCACTGAAGGCCTCATTGTTGTTACTTGGAACCTTTACTGATTCACAAAACAGATATTTTAAGCCGTTTGCTCACTGGTTTGACTTGACTTTGATTTCCGTTCTTCAGAACCTTGTCCTACTGTAGATATTAAAAGTAACCAAGAGTGGACGGAGCTTGGGATCAGTCAATCGCGAGAGCTGCTTGAGATGGAGGAAACGCTGATTAGACTGAGGCTCAAGGAAAGCTTTTTCCTCCCCGACATAGTTTAGCCGTTATCTTGAGCATTTCTCTTTGCACTAGGATAGAGCCTCAACTGTAGAGGATTGCAGCCAAGAGAGTTTCAGATAAATCTACAGTGCCTCTTCAACCTACATTCACACAACCACAAGAGCCAAGGAGAACACATAGAGCACCTCTCTCTCTCTCTCTCTCTCTCTCTCCTTGCACCTTTATTCCGCCTCATGTTCTGTCTACAGCATTCAAATGCAGACTGGGGGTCTGAGCCAGAATGCTCGATAGTAACAGAGGCAGAATGGACGTCTGTGTAAAAGGGACAGCCGACGTTGTGGAACAGGGGTGTGACGTTTCTGATACTGACGTCCGTTTTTGACATTCTTTCCGAGACCAGCACGAATTCAAACATCTCCGTCTACAGTGCCTAAGGTCACGCGCCTTTCTGCCTCAAATCTCTTCCTCAATTCTCTTCAGTTTCTCCTCTGATATATTTCTGGTTGCGCAGCAGCTTTGCTTGCATTTGAAGAGTGGTATAAATGTGCAGAGCTAACAAAAGCACCTCAGCACTCAGTTCGCCAGCTGTTATTGTTGTGAAAGCAACACCGGTATGCTCAGAGTGTTCGTATTTCCCATACGTAGTATGTTATACATCACACTAGACACTGAAGGTCTGTTGTGTCACACGTCATGCCTCTGGTTGTAGAACACGACACATTGTGTTAAAACACACACTGGTGTGGCTTTATACTGATTTATTTGGCTCAGTGTAAACAACCAAAGCCAGAACATTGAGGGATCTTCCTTATGGAAATACTGTGGGCTCTCTGTATAAAAAGGGCTTCTCTCTCTCATGCTCTCTCTCTCTCTCCCATGTTCTCTCTCTCTCTCTCATGTTCTCTCTCTCTCACGCACGCTCTCATGTTCTCTCTCTCCCATGTTCTCTCCCTCTCATGCTCTCTCTCCCTCATGTTCTCTCTCTCATGCTCTCTCTCTCCCCCATGTTCTCTCTCTCATGCTCTCTCTCTCCCTCATGTTCTCTCTCTCATGCTCTCTCTCTCCCCCATGTTCTCTCTCTCATGCTCTCTCTCTCCCCCATGTTCTCTCTCTCATGCTCTCTCTCTCCCCCATGTTCTCTCTCTCATGCTCTCTCTCTCCCCCATGTTCTCTCTCTCATGCTCTCTCTCTCTCCCCATGTTCTCTCTCTTCCCCATGTTCTCTCTCTCCCATGTTCTCTCTCTCTCACTCTCTCATCTTCGCTCTCTCTCCCATGTTCTCTCTCTCGCTCTCCCATGTTCTCTCTCTCTCCCATGTTCTCTCTCTCTCGCTCTCCAATGTTCCCTCTCTCTCTTGCTCTCCCATGTTCCCTCTCTCTCTCCCATGTTCTCTCTCTCTCACTCTCCCATGTTCTCTCTCTCTCTCTCGCTCTCCCATGTTCTCTCTCTCTCCCATGTTCCCTCTCTCTCTTGCTCTCCCATGTTCTCTCTCTCTCTCCCATGTTCTCTCTCTCTCGCTCTCCCATGTTCTCTCTCTCTCCCATGTTCCCTCTCTCTCTTGCTCTCCCATGTTCTCTCTCTCTCTCTCTCTCTCGCTCTCCCATGTTCTCTCTCTCTCCCATGTTCCCTCTCTCTCTTGCTCTCCCATGTTCTCTCTCTCTCTCCCATGTTCTCTCTCTCTCGTTCTCCCATGTTCTCTCTCTCGCTCTCCCATGTTCTTTCTCCCCATATTCTCGCTCTCTCTCTCTCTCCCATGTTCTCTCTCTCACTCTCCCATGTTCTCTCTCTCTCCCATGTTCTCTCTCTCTCGCTCTCCAATGTTCCCTCTCTCTCTTGCTCTCCCATGTTCCCTCTCTCTCTCCCATGTTCTCTCTCTCTCACTCTCCCATGTTCTCTCTCTCTCTCTCGCTCTCCCATGTTCTCTCTCTCTCCCATGTTCCCTCTCTCTCTTGCTCTCCCATGTTCTCTCTCTCTCTCCCATGTTCTCTCTCTCTCGTTCTCCCATGTTCTCTCTCTCGCTCTCCCATGTTCTCTCTCCCCATATTCTCGCTCTCTCTCTCTCTCCCATGTTCTCTCTCTCTCTCTCTCTCTCTCTCTCCCATGTTGGTTCTCTCTCTCTCTCTCTCTCCCCCCATGTTGTTTCTTTCTCTCTCTCCCCCATGTTGTTTCTCTCTCTCTCTCTCTCTCTCTCTCTCTCTCTCCCTCCCCTAAGCAGCAGTGAATCAGGATGTTTTCCTGTTGATTTGAAAAATGAGGTCAGTGCATAAGGGGGCAGCAAAGAGTACTGGGATTTTCCTAAAGTCTAAGAATCCCACTGCCGCTCCTCACAGCCTCCCTCATGACCTACATAACATGACATCATCTTGTGCTCTGTGAAGAGACAGGAAATAGCCAAATGTGGGAACTGCTCAAGGCATGATTCAAACTCAAGCAAGACGTTAAGCAAGAGCTCGACAGGCCTGTGAACGGTGCTCATTCATTCACACTGTCTCTAAACTGCAACTGAGAGCGGGCTGATAGTTAACGGCTAATCTTTCAAACGTCCAAATATCCCAAAAACATCAAAACTATTCAACATTTAATCAACTGACTAACTCCTGCAGTCAGCTAGGAAACACGTCCAAACCGGAAATCAGCTTTACCTTCTGCTGTATTCATACACACCAAGATTTAAACACTTTATTCCTTAAAGCATTTCAGACACAGCCAGTGCAGTACAGTCAGTGATTTAGTGTTTTTCTCTGGTTTCGTCAGTCACACAACACCGTCTGAACTCCGCTGAAACAGCAAACACTTGAGCAGGACAGTGTAATCTGAACTGGGAACTAGTAGCACAGACAGACAATGGCCCACTGTTAGGAGACTCCCGCTAGCACGTAAAAAAGTCTGACTCACACTGAGTGTTTACTTTTAAATCCTTCTTACACACCCATACTGTCCCATGTGCCAACCAGTGTCAAGTGTTTCTTGATTGGCTCAGCAGGATTTAAATCAAGATCGTGGACAATCTCTCTTGAGCCGGATCATTCGGATTTAAATATCAGCCATGTTATGGCCCTTTTCCACTGCATGGTGCCGGCTCGACTCGGCTCGACTCGACTCTCCTCGCTTTTGGTATCAGCAGTTCGTTTTCCACTACAGCTGGTCGTCATAGCGACGCCACATCAAACTGCAGTGACATCATCGTCATTTTGCTTTTAATTTGGTTTGTTTTACCCACAGAGAGTTGGCCAAAACGGTGGCTAATTTTAATTGAGTTATTTGCAGCAAAACTTTCCCCAAATAAAACATTCCATGTGGGGACGCACACCCAGGCTCTCTACGTTCAAGCCCTGTGCTTTAACCGTGACAGCATACAGAGTGCAGCTTTTTTTTTTTTGCTGCTGGAAAACTTTTTGTGCATCACGTTTGGACGCAGCTATTTTACACCTTTTTTTGTTTGTTTGTTTGTTTGTTTAACAAAATGTGTTAGAAACGTGATGACTTGTGGCAACTTCAGCTTGACATGATACTGTTTCACATGAACATGCGTGTGAGTTGTGAAAAAAACCACATATAATCAGTTAAGTGTAATAAACAAATATAATGCTATTTAAAAACGGAGGGTTTGTTCAGGGGCGGCACGGTGGTGTAGTGGTTAGCGCTGTCGCCTCACAGCAAGAAGGTCCTGGGTTCGAGCCCAGCAGCCGACAAGGGCCTTTCTGTGTGGAGTTTGCATGTTCTCCCCATGTTTCCTCCGGTTTCCCCCACAGTCCAAAGACATGCAGGTTAGGTTAACTGGTGACTCTAAATTGACCGTAGGTGTGAGTGTGAATGGTTGTCTGTGTCTATGTGTCAGCCCTGTGATGACCTGGCGACTTGTCCAGGGTGTACCCCGCCTTTCGCCCGTAGTCAGCTGGGATAGGCTCCAGCTTGCCTGCGACCCTGTAGGACAGGATAAGCGGCTACAGATAATGGATGGATGGGTTTGTTCAGGACATCCCATCTTGCACACACTGTAAAAAAAAATAGTTGAGAATACTTGAAATTTCAAGGCAACAGTCTGCATTAAGAATTTTATGTTTTGCCAATGATGTGCCCATGATAATCCAAACTATGATAAAACTGTTATCTTTATTAAGAATTCTTAATTAAGTCAATTTTCAATTCCTCATTCTGCCAACATAGATTTCTCTTTTTGCTGAACAGTGGCATTCACAGTAGTGCAAAAAGGCAATTGAGGTTATCACAATTTTTTTTTTTAGATTTTTTTGGGGCTTTTTTCACCTCTATTTGGATAGGACAGCATAGAGACAGGAAATGAGCGGGAGAGACGGGGAGGGATCGGGAAATGACCTCGGGTCGGAACCGAACCCAGGTCCCCGGATTTATGGTATGGCACCTTATCCACCTGAGCCACGACGCCCCTGAGGTTATCACAATTTATCATTAAACTATACATGCCTTTTTTCATTGTTCTACACAATTACAAAACTTCAATATTGAAATAAAGTTTTTAAAACCCACGTCGTGGGTGTGGCTCAGGTGGATAAGGCGCCATACCATAAATCCGGGGACCCGGGTTCGATTCCGACTCGAGGTCATTTCCCGGTCCCTCTCTCCTGCTCATTTCCTGTCTCTACACTGTCCTATCCAAATAAAGGTGAAAAAAGCCCCCCCAAAAATTCTGATAACCTCAATTGCCTTTTTGTACTACTGTGAATGCCACTGTTCAGCAAAAAGAGAAATCTATGTTGGCAGAATGAGGAATTGAAAATTGACTTAATTAAGAATTCTTAATAAAGATAACAGTTTTATCATAGTTTGGATTATCATGGGCACATCATTGGCAAAACATAAAATTCTTAATGCAGACTGTTGCCTTGAAATTTCAAGTATTCTCAACTATTCTTTTTTTACAGTGCAATGATGATGCAGTGATACAATTCTCTCTGACCAATCAGGAGACCGCAGTGTTTTCACGTCACCTTCTGGTCGGGCCTCAGCTCAGTTTGAACCTTGACAGATGTGATAGCAAAAAAAAAGTACAGGTTACCAGGTACTATCCACAACTCTGGCCTGACAGAAAACCAAAAAAGGTGAGTCGAGTCGAGTCGAGCTGGTACCAGGCAGTGGAAAAGGGCTAATAGCTTTGCTGAACATAGGACTCCTTTTGTTGTTTGTGTTACTAAGGACACGTTGACTATTTTCAAACAAGACTCAGCAGTAGCAGGACATGGCTTAAGGGAATGACATCATCACTGAAGCTTCCGCTGCTGACAGGCTTGAGAAGAGAAGCATTGTCCTCCTGGCCACAAGACACTAAGGACTAAATAACTTCACATGTAAGCCATTATTTCAAGCTTTTGAAAGCCTTGTTAAACAGCTCCTCCTGGTTAGAGCCTGAGGATACATTTTAGGATCTGATCACTGAATGGGGCAAAAATTAAAGGGGAACTGAAGTCATTTTTAAACTTGCTTTATTTCTTATTTAACGTCTTATTCAATTAGGTTTTCAGTTTTATTAACCTTATATCGTGACTCGTATTGGCATATTAAGATAAGATAAGATAAGATAAGATAAGATAAGATAAGATAAGATAAGATAAGATAAGATAACCCTTTATTGTCTCCAGAGTGGAGAAATTCATCTTGGGCAAACGAGAGTCTGACATGGATACACATAAAATCAAAAACCACATTTACACACTACAAAAAAAAAACCATACCCAGAGAGAACTGCATATGTTGCACTTTGCCCTGTATCATGGCCTTCTAAGAAATAGCTCTAGACTGTCCTATCAATATGAATAAATAAATAAATACCCATGCACGAGTCCACGTACACACACACACACACATACAAGTTCTTCCAATACATTCACCCTCCCTCCCAACCCCCTCACCAATTCTTGTTAAGTAACTTAGTCGATAGAGGGACCACAGAGAATTTAAATCTACAACCCCGATTCCAAAAAAGTTGGGACAAAGTACAAATTCTAAATAAAAACGGAATGCAATAATTTACAAATCTCAAAAACTGATATTGCATTCACAATAGAACATAGACAACATATCAAATGTTGAAAGTGAGACATTTTGAAATTTCATGACAGCAACACATCTCAAAAAAGTTGGGACAGGGGCAATAAGAGGCTGGAAAAGTTAAAGGTACAAAAAAGGAACAGCTGGAGGACCAAACTGCAACTCATTAGGTCAATTGGCAATAGGTCATTAACATGACTGGGTATAAAAAGAGCATCTTGGAGTGGCAGCGCCTCTCAGAAGTAAAGATGGGAAGAGGATCACCAATCCCCCTAATTCTGCGCCGACAAATAGTGGAGCAATATCAGAAAGGAGTTCGACAGTGTAAAATTGCAAAGAGTTTGAACATATCATCATCTACAGTGCATAATATCATCAAAAGATTCAGAGAATCTGGAAGAATCTCTGTGCGTAAGGGTCAAGGCCGGAAAACCATACTGCACTGTAAAAAATGTCCGTAGAATTAACAGTGAATTTATGTAAAATCATGACATTAAAAAAACTGTAAATACAGAAACAATGAAGCAGTGTGTAATTTACATCAATATACTGTAAAACTCCTAACCAAATACCACTGTTAATTTAACAGTAAGAATATGCTGAATTGATCATATTTTTTTGTAGAATTTACAAACTGTTGTAGTTTAAACACAGACAAACTGTGTGATAGTTAAAATGACATCATTGCCCTGTTAAAAAAAATTAAAAAATGTCAGTAGAGGCTCTCCGGCACATTTCGTAAAACTCTAAATCAAATAAAATATCTGTCTAGTAGATCATTGCTTGTAACCATCATTTTACATTGAATCCCGGTGAAATGTTCATGCAATCATTGTTTATTGTACAATGAATATCCGTAAAATTAACAGTTATGTATCGATTATTGTACATTGAATACCTGTAAAATTTACATTTAGTTATCATTAATTGTACATGGAATCCCAGTGAAATGTACAAGCTATTCTGTAATGTTGTTTACATTTCACTGTATTTTTAACAGGATTATTCTGGCAGCCACAGCTGCCAGTATTTTTCCGTAAAAACATCGGATTTTTTTTTACAGTGTGGGTGCCCGTGATCTTCGGGTCCTTAGACGGCACTGCATCACATACAGGCATGCTTCTGTATTGGAAATCACAAAATGGGCTCAGGAATATTTCCAGAGAACATTATCTGTGAACACAATTCACCGTGCCATCCGCCGTTGCCAGATAAAACGCTATAGTTCAAAGAAGAAGCCGTATTTAAACATGATCCAGAAGCGCAAACGTCTTCTCTGGGCCAAGGCTCATTTAAAATGGACTGTGGCAAAGTGGAAAACTGTTCTGTGGTCAGACGAATCAAAATTTGAAGTTCTTCATGGAAATCAGGGACGCCGTGTCATTCAGACTAAAGAGGAGAAGGACGACCCAAGTTGTTATCAGCGCTCAGTTCAGAAGCCTGCATCTCTGATGGTATGGGGTTGCATTAGTGCGTGTGGCATGGGCAGCTTACACATCTGGAAAGACACCATCAATGCTGAAAGGTATATCCAGGATCTAGAGTAACATATGCTCCCATCCAGACGACGTCTCTTTCAGGGAAGACCTTGCATTTTCCAACATGACAATGCCAAACCACATACTGCATCAATTACAGCATCATGGCTGTGTAGAAGAAGGGTCCGGGTACTGAACTGGCCAGCCTGCAGTCCAGATCTTTCACCCATAGAAAACATTTGGCGCATCATAAAACGGAAGATACGACAAAAAAAAAGACCTAAGACAGTTGAGCAACTAGAATCCTACATTAGACAAGAATGGGTTAACATTCCTATCCCTAAACTTGAGCAACTTGTCTCCTCAGTCCCCAGACGTTTACAGACTGTTGTAAAGAGAAAAGGGGATGTCTCACAGTGGTAAACATGGCCTTGTCCCAACTTTTTTGAGATGTGTTGTTGTCATGAAATTTAAAATCACCTAATTTTTCTCTTTAAATGATACATTTTCTCAGTTTAAACATTTATTTTAAATTTATTTAGTTTAAACATTTAAACATGTCATCTATGTTCTATTCTGAATAAAATATGGAATTTTGAAACTTCCACATCATTGCATTCCGTTTTTATTTACAATTTGTACTTTGTCCCAACTTTTTTGGAATCGGGGTTGTATTAGTTTTACAGTTAGGGACCCTATACCTTCTGCCAGAGGGCAACAGCTCATACTCATAGTGAAGGATGTGCTTCGGGTCTTCTACAATTTTCACACCCTGCTTTCGCACCACGTCTTCAAAAATGTCTTGCAGTGTGGAAGGGGGTGACATCCCTATTATCTTCCCAGCCCTTTTAATGAGTATATACAATTGTGTTCTAAGCTTCACCGATAGATTCCCAAACCATATTGTTATCCCATACCGAATGATGGACTCTATGGCAGCCCTATAAAAACTCAGCATAATATCTTTCTCCACCCCAAAGACCCTTAGCCTTCTCAAAAAGTGCAGGCGCTGGCTTATTTTAACACAGACAGATTCGACATGCTGGCCCACTTCAGCTGACAATCGAAGTGGACACATAGATATCTATATGAAGTGACCTATTCCACTCTCTCTCCTTTAATCAGTACTGAATCATGACTCCCAATAGATCTGGGGTCAAAAATAATTTCCTTTGTCTTATTTATATTTAATACTAGATTGTTACTCCCACACCACTGCACCATAAAGTCTACCTCTGATTGGTAGGAGCTCATGTCCAGTGAGTCAGATGTTAATAAACTCAAAATGGCTGTGTCATCTGAAAATTTAATGATATAGTTATTTGTATAGTGACATCTACATTCATTTGTACAGAGTGTAAAAAGAAGAGGGGAACTTACGCAGCCTTGAGGAACTCCAGTGTTAATAGTTAGAATGTGAGAAAATGTAGAATTAACCTTAACTTGTTGTGTTCTATCTGTAAGAAACGCCTGATACCATCTGATTATATAAGGGTTTACCTCCAGATTTTTTAGCTTCTCTAATAAAGTTTGTGGCAGTATAGTATTAAACGCCGAACTAAAATCCATTTAGAGCAACCTGGCATATGCCTTTGAGTTCTCTAAATGCTTCAAAATGAGGTGTGATGTTGTGCTTAAGGCGTCATCAGTACTTCTGCCATCTCTATAGACCCTTCCCACGTGACGTCACGACAAACGCGGCCGCCATTTTGGACATGAACTACCAGTAGTCTACCACAGCCAACAACGAGGAACGACGGCGAAGCATCGAAAGGAATATAGCCATCAAAGAAAGTTTTTACTTTCAGCAAGACTTCCATCATGCCATTATATTGTTGTGCACCTGGATGTAGTAACCATCAACACACAAGGCAAGATTTATCATTTTATCGGATCCCGACAGATGCTGACCGACGGAGAAGATGGATGGTCTCTAAAATATTGGCAAAATGATGTTTATTGACATAGCAATCGTGTGTAACGGGAAGCATTTGCATATCCGAAGTGTTGTGTTTACATCAAAGATAAAATAAACCGATATGATAATGACTGCTGCTGCCAGGTTGGGGACACAAACTAGTAGAAAGGAAGTGTGCCAACAGACTTCCTTTGTGGTCGATTCTGCTTTAAGGTAAGATGCATTTAATTATTCGTCTGCTGTGGGTTTGGAATCGGTAGCCTGACCGATTCGTTCATGTTTGTGGTGCCATTTGTTTGTTGACGCGTGTTGAAATGGAAGATTGGTTGTTGACATGATTTCCAGTGATGCTTTGGTGCTGCTGTGGATCAGATGTGTTGAGTAGCCTGACTGTTTTTTTTTCTTGCGTGTGGTATCATTGTTGACGCGAGGTTGTTTTTTGAACATGCCAATGCGGACACGATTTCCCCTGATGAGTTATGACTTCAGACGCAATGCATGTGTGGAGGTGTGGAGTCCGCGTGATATGTGCGTAAGATAGGCTTCTCATATGTTTGGAGATCCGCGCTCTGAGACAAGCGCAAGCGCAAGCACACCCCCAAGGGAAAAAAAGGGACCCCCCGAAAATATCGGCATAGTTCAAACACTGGGTTGGAGAAAGTAATAGCAAATAGTGAGTGCACAAACCATAGAAGGTAAACTGTACCCAGCGCCAGGGCAGTGTGATGGTATGTCTACTTTTAGATTGTGTTAGCTTATCAATGAACACACTCGTCACTCGACGAGTTTCACGTCTTTACGACGGATACTTAAATGTGTGTTAGGTATTATTGTTGCAGTCTAAGCAGTCATTGTAGCAGCTAGATGAGCGAGAACCGAAAGGGTCTGTGCCATAAACCGTTATTTCTTCATGTCCAAAATAGCGGTCGCGTTTACGAAGGTCACGTGAGTGAAAAGGGTCTATAGGCAAACTGGTAGGGGTCGAGAAGATGTTGAACCTATTTATGTAGGATCCCTGTCATAATGCATTCGAATGATTTCATAACCACTGATGTTAACGCCACAGGTCTAAAATCATTATTAACCTGTGGGCATGGCTTTTTTGGAAGAGGAATTATAGTTGCTTTTTTTTTTTTTTAATTATATTATACTTATCGGCCTTTTCGGTTTTTAGCCATGTTGAATGTAGTTCGTTTGGTCCACGGCAGGCGTCGCTTATCCGCGCGATCTTCACGAGACTTGTGCGAGACTTCAAACGTGAAGTGTCAGCGCCGCCATTTTGAAAACTGTTTACACAGCGGCCAGATCGCCGTATCATTCCGATTGAGATTAATTTCGAGATTTGTCAGCTTCATCGGTGATAGAGTGTCAGTCCTGCGCGCTGTCGTACGTGCACCTGAAGGCGCGCCTTGGGCTATGTGCACGCCGTGAACAAGGCGCACCTGAGCTCAATTAAGGAACTATGTGTTTGCTTATTTAAGGACTGTGCTGATGCATCGCGAAGTATTACGATACGCATGTACGCATTACCGAGCCTTTCTACCCGTTGTCTTGATTTCCTGTTTCACGATCCTTGTTACCTTTTTCTCATTCTTGACCTCGCTTAGCCTCTGATGTGCTGTTTGCGCCTCGACCGACCCTTTTGCCTGTATTCTCGTTTTTGATCTAGCCCGCCGTTTTGGATTGTTTGCCCGTGTATATATTGTCTCACTGTATATATAATCCGCACTTTATTAAACTGTACACTTCTGCACATACATCCGCCTCCCTCACGTACATGACATGGAGGTTATTCCATACGACTTCGAACCAACGTGGAGTAGAGAAGAGTTGGAAAGACGACAGGATAAGGACTAGTCTGTCGTGCTGGTATTTACGTCATTACTGTCGCACAATTAAAACGTGCCAGATCAGGCGGCTGGTGGGTTTTCAAAATAATAAATACATGCGTGTATTTTTGTGATAAATACATATTATACTGAGCGCATTTCTGACATAATCCTCACTAAGGTTTCGGACAGCACTACAAAATGGTGTCCCCGCTATATAGTGCCCTATATAGTGAGTAGGGAGCGATTTCGGACACAGGGAAAACTTCCGGCTTGATTACGTCAGCATTCAAAAGAGGGCGCGCGTGTCTTTTGACAACGTTGGCAGATGTTGGTGACTTTGATTTCCGCTGTACGTTTTACTTCCGTCCTACGATGTCTCGCACAGGTCTCAGCGAATCTTGTTTATGGCCATTGCTTTGGCATATGGACTGATATATTACAGAGCATATTTCATATGGAACATATACGGAATTATGCGGGAAACAAAAGAGTGTTACGTTGTATGTCGCTCTGGATAAGAGCGTCTGCTAAATGCCATGTAATGTAAAAACAAAATATGTGTCATATTTTAGATTCTCCAAAGTAGCCAGTGTTTACCTTGATGACACTTTACACACTGTTAGCATTATCTTAACCAGCTTCATGAGGTCGTCACCTGGAATGCTTTTCAATTAACAGATGTGCCTCGTGAAAAGTTAATTCGTGCAATTTCTTGCCTTCTTAATGTGTTTGAGATCAAACAGTAAATAGTAAATAATTTTTTTTAAAACACAGTAAATAGCCCTATTCCGCAACTGTAGTAATCCATATTATGTCAAGAACCGCTCAACTAAGTAAACAGAAACGACATCCATCATTACTTTAAACCATAAAGTGTCTTTTAATTCAGAAACAATAAAGAAAAAACACCGAATTAGAAGGCGTGTCCAAACTTTTAGCTGATATTATACAGTGGTGCTTGAAAGTTTGTGAACCCTTTAGAATTTTCTATATTTCTGCATAAATATGACCTAAAACATCATCAGATTTTCACACAAGTCCCAAAAGTGGATAAAGAGAACCCAGTTAAACAAATGAGACACAAATATTAGACTTGGTCATTTATTTATTGAGGAAAATGATCCAATATTACATATCTGTGGGTGGCAAAAGTATGTGAACCTTTGCTTTCAGTATCTGGTGTGACCCCCTTGTGCAGCAATAACTGCGATTAAATGTTTGCGGTAACTGTTGATCAGTCCTGCACACCGGCTTGGAGGAATTTTAGCCCATTCCCCCGTACAGAACAGCTTCAACTCTGGGATGTTGGTGGGTTTCCTCACATGAATTGCTCGCTTCAGGTCCTTCCACAACATTTCGATTGGATTAAGGTCAGGACTTTGACTTGGCCATTCCAAAACATTAACTTTATTCTTCTCTAACCATTCTTTGGTAGAACGACTTGTGTGCTTAGGGTCGTTGTCTTGCTGCATGACCCACCTTCTCTTGAGATTCAGTTCATGGACAGATGTCCTGACATTTTCCTTTAGAATTCACTGGTATAATTCAGAATTCATTGTTCCATCAATGACGGCAAGCCGTCCTGGCCCAGATGCAGCAAAACAGGCCCAAACCATGATACTAACACCGCCATGTTTCACAGATGGGATAAGGTTCTTATGCTGGAATGCAGTGTTTTCCTTTCTCCAAACATAACGCTTCTCATTTAAACCAAAAAGTTCTATTTTGGTTTCATCCATCCACAAAACATTTTTCCAATAGCCTTCTGACTAGTCTACGTGATCTTTAGCAAACTGCAGACGAGCAGCAATGTTCTTTTTGGAGAGCAGTGGCTTTCTCCTTGCAACCCTGCCATGCACACCATTGTTGTTCAGTGTTCTCCTGATGGTGGACTCATGAACATTAACATTAGCCAATGTGAGAGAGGCCTTCAGTTGCTTAGAAGTTACCCTGGGGTGCTTTGTGACCTCGCCGACTATTACACGCCTTGCTCTTGGTCGATATTTGTTGGTCGACCACTCCTGGGGAGGGTAACAATGGTCTTGAATTTCCTCCATTTGTACACAATCTGTCTGACTGTGGATTGGTGGAGTCCAAACTCTTTAGAGATGGTTTTGTAACCTTTTCCAGCCTGATGAGCATCAACAACGCTTTTTCTGAGGTCCTCAGAAATCTCCTTTGTTCGTGCCATGATACACTTCCACAAACATGTGTTGTGAAGATCAGACTTTGATAGATCCCTGTTCTTTAAATAAAACAGGGTGCCCACTCACACCTGATTGTCATCCCATTGATTGAAAACACCTGACTCTAATTTCACCTTCAAACTAACTGCTAATCCTAGAGGTTCACATACTTTTGCCACTCACAGATATGTAATATTGGATCATTTTCCTCAATAAATAAATGAGCAAGGACAATATTTTTGTCTCATTTGTTTAACTGGGTTCTCTTTATCTACTTTTAGGACTTGTGTGAAAATCTGATGATGTTTTAGGTCATATTTATGCAGAAATATAGAAAATAGTAAAGGGTTCACAAACTTTCAAGCACCACTGTATGTTACAGCATTCTCTCATCAGCCTTTCTTTTTCCTTACTTGGAAATAATAACAACAACAAAAAAAAAAACCTCAGCTTGCCATGAACATCCTCTGTCACAGACCTGAAGACTCTCCCATAGCGGAATTAATGACCATTATTCTTTGTTAAATAACGACATGTTGGGGTTTTAATTTGTACTGTTATTAGCATTAAGTTATGTGGCACATACAAGTCTCTGTGAAGTAGCTGCTACTACAGTAATGATAATGTATTAGAATGAGCACATTAAAAGAGAACTGAAGTCACTTTTAAACTTGCTTTATTTCTTAATTAATGTGTTATTCACTTACATTTTCGGTTTTAGTGACCTTATATCGTGACTCGTACTGGCAATTACATATTATCCTTATCGGCCTATTCGGTTTTTAGCCATGTTGGATTTAGTTCGTTTGGTCCACGACAGGCGTCGTTTATCCGCGCGATCTTCACAAGACTTGTGTGAGACTTCGAAACGTGACGTGTCAGCCAGGTGTCAGTGTCGCGATTTTGAAAACTGTTTTCCAAATGAAACAATGCACAAAAACGAGTTTAAACGACGATTACTGCCTACTTTTTTCAAACTTTCCTGATTGCTATCAAAACAAACAAAACTTCCGGCTTGATCACATCAGCATTCGAAAGAGGGCGCGCGCGTCTTTTGACGACGTTGGCAGATGTTGGTCGTTTTGATTTCCGCTGTACGTTTTACTTCCGTCCTACGAAGTCTCGCACAGGTCTCAACGAATCTCATTTATGGCCATTGCTTTGACATATGGACTGATATATTACAGAGCATATTTCAAACACTCATAACATGCTATAGCAGTGACAGAATAGCCATCAGAAATGCATTCCGACATTTAATAAAATGAGAAGTAGAATTTTGATGATAAAAAATTTGCCTTCAGTTCCCCTTTAATATAAACCTCTGGTTTGAATACCAGCCAGCACTACTAAAGTTAATCAACATCTCTGAACCAATCAAATTTGAGAATTCCGTATCACTGTGGTGTAAACAGTGATGTTCTGCGCGCACACACACACACACACACACACACACACAATACTGTAACTGCAGTCAATGTAAAACATCAGCAGTAACACAACACTGCATGAAGGAGAAGGCTGCATGTTTTGGGGTTTTTTTTGGTCAATGTTTGCACATTCCTAAGATTTGGAGGGATGATAATAAAAGCATTGCGTATATCTTTCTCAGCAAAGGCAATCATTTTAGTTCACTAACATGTACAGCGTGTTATTACATTGATTACATTTCCAAATACAATGCTAATCAAAGTTTATTTTCAGTTCAAGGCAAATCTGTATTTAATCAATTTAATGCCAGGACCGTGATACTGTCATAATCCATGATTGGGGGGGGGGGGGGGGGGGGTTTATGTTTTTTCTCGTAATGTAAAAATAACTGAAAATCTCCACATGCTCACTGGCCACACCACAGAAAGAATCTCTACAAACAGACAAACATACTGAGGCACCATTGTTTTTCACCTTAACATCTTGCTCCAAGGTACGGATGAGCTCGCCGTCCACCTGGCCGGTTTGAGCCACGCGCAGGCTGCGTCTCTCGGCCTTGCGTAGTCGGTACTGCAGGATGCGACATGTCTTGTTGGCCTGCTCCAGCTGCTGCCTGAGTTCCTGGAGCTGGTACACATCCTCCTCCATGTACATGTCCCTCATCTCTAGCATCTCTGAGCGCAGCTCCTCAACCTCGTCCTGACACACACACACACACACTATTTGATTAACTGCAGGTCTGCACAAGGCAGTCAACAATCGCATTTTTTATTCTAAATATATAACCTATGCACTTGTCGAGTTGCAGGCCTAGAAATTCATATATTTTTTCACCAGCTAGCCGGACTAGTGACCTTCCAAAGTAACTCGCCAAACAGAAAATCAGCTAGCCAAAATTTGTTCATGTATGAATTTTACTTCTGTCAAAAATAACGCAAAAGAGAGTAGTTACCATTGTTCATGACTAATGTGCATTTATTTCAAGACCCGAGTATTCTGATACTGTTGTTAAATACGTAAATGAGAACAACACAGAGCACCAAAATATAATATCAACAAATAATAATATATTGGAAAACTTGGCAACTTGGTGTAAGAGTATTGAAAACAAATATACTTACTATCATGACTACAGCACCCAAAATATGTCCAACATGCTTTCTGTATTTAACCATGTTTGAGAGAGAAAGCATTAGGAGCTTCATATTGACTAGGAATCAACTTGAAAAAAATTAATTATTCCATAAAGATCGTATATCGCAGCCAAGGCCTACGCTGCTCCCACGTTTGCTTATAAGTCCTTTGTCGTTTCTCCTTCTCGCACGCTTTATCGGCGGCCTTTTTCTCCTCTTCAGACCGAGGTCGCTTTGCCCCCGTCTCTGGCGGTTTCTGTACACCTTTCAGAAAATTCCACATCGCAACGTAGCTTTGGCAGATGTAGATGTAAACAACAACAAAAACACGCATTTAAATGGGCGATAATGTGGCCACATCTATTGAATTTGATAACGTGATTACCGCGATATTCAACGAGATGCGTTATATGCATGCGCAGTAGTGAAAAAAACGACAGCCTGACTCGTACACAATATGAGTCAGAATTCTTCGGTATTTTCCATCCTGCCGATAAACGCATCGATTAACACAGACACGGCACGCACTTAATATGTGGCGGCTTTAGTTGACAGTGTGTCTGAATCTTCGCTTCATATGTATTTTTTATTTTCAACTAGCCAGCCAGGCTGGCTAGTGACAGGAATCACCCGCCAAATGACAAATTAAGTCGCCTCGGGCGACCGGACCACCGCGAATTTCGAGCCGTGGAGTTGCATTGCAACAATGCCCACTGAACAAGAATGATGTGAAATTTAATATGCAATTCCTTCTTATTTATTATATCACATAACCTGATTATCGTTTCAAAATCCAGGTGTCTTTTTGTTTTCGAGTTATTTTTATATCTATGTTAAAGCCTGGGCGGCACGGTGGTGTAGTGGTTAGCGCACTAACACCACCTCACAGCAAGAAGGTCCGGGTTCGAGCCCCATGGCTGGTGAGGGCCTTTCTGTGCGGAGTTTGCATGTTCTCCCCATGTTCGCGTGGGTTTCCTCCGGGTGCTCCGGTTTCCCCCACAGTCCAAAGACATGCAGGTTAGGTTAACTGGTGACTCTAAATTGACCGTAGGTGTGAATGTGAGTGTGAATGGTTGTCTGTGTCTATGTGTCAGCCCTGTGATGACCTGGCGACTTGTCCAGGGTGTACCCCGCCTTTCACCCGTAGTCAGCTGGGATAGGCTCCAGCTTGCCTGCGACCCTGTAGGACAGGATAAAGCGGCTACAGATAATGAGATGAGATGAGATGTTAAAGCCTTCAACCTGTTATAAGGTATTGTCCTATGCTGTTATTCTATACTCTAATAGCTGCTGAAATAAGACAGGATAAATGATGCATCTAAGTGCTGTTATTTTGACCCATTGTTCCATGAACAATCAAATGGCCTGAGTCAGTCCCATCTCAGTTCATTAAGAGCAAGACATGTAAACCAATCAAGACTAGTATTTGTGCCCATTTAGTGTTAATTTATTTCCTTCCCACTCCTGCTTTAGGAAACTACGCAATGTTTAGGAAACATCAACAACCTGAACAAGTCAAGAAAAGGGCTGCTAAGAGAAGTGGACAAATAATAGTGCACGGTGAGTAAATGTACATGTTACTGGATAACATACAGGTTTTATGTGAACGCAGGCTCGCATTGCAGCATGGGTAATGTGATCCATGTGCTTACAGTATAAACAAAGGGCCCAGCTAATATACAGTGGTGCTTGAAAGTTTGTGAACCCTTTAGAATTTTCTATATTTCTGCATAAATATGACCTAAAACAACATCAGATTTTCACACAAGTCCTAAAAGTAGACAAAGAGAACCCAGTTAAACAAATGAGGGAAAAATATTATACTTGGTCATTTATTTATTGAGGAAAATGATCCAATATTACATATCTAGGAGCGGCAAAAGTATGTGAACCTTTGCTTTCAGTATCTGGTGTGACCCCCTTGTGCAGCAATAACTGCAACTAAACGTTTCCGGTAACTGTTGATCAGTCCTGCACACCGGCTTGGAGGAATTTTAGCCCATTCCTCCATACAGAACAGCTTCAACTCTGGAATGTTGGTGGGTTTCCTCACATGAACTGCTCGCTTCAGGTCCTTCCACAACATTTCGATTGGATTAAGGTCAGGACTTTGACTTGGCCATTCCAAAACATGAACTTTATTCTTCTTTAACCATTCTTTGGTAGAACGACTTGTGTGCTTTGGTCGTTGTCTTGCTGCATGACCCACCTTCTCTTGAGATTCAGTTCATGGACAGATGTCCTGACATTTTCCTTTAGAATTCACTGGTATAATTCAGAATTCATTGTTCCATCAATGATGGCAAGCCGTCCTGGCCCAGATGCAGCAAAACAGGCCCAAACCATGATACTACCACCACCATGTTTCACAGAGGGATAAGGTTCTTATGCTAGAATGCAGTGTTTTCCTTTCTCTAAACATAACGCTTCTCATTTCAACCAAAAAGTTCTATTTTGGTCTCATCCGTCCACAAAACATTTTTCCAACAGCCTTCTGGTTTGTCCACGTGATCTTTATCAAACTGCACAGAAGCAACAATGTTCTTTTGGGAGAGCAGTGGCTTTCTACTTGCAACCCTGCCATGAACACCATTGTTGTTCAGTGTTATCCTGATGGTGGGCTCATGAACATTAGCCAATGTGAGAGAGGCCTTCAGTTGCTTAGAAGTTACCCTGGGGTCCTTTGTGACCTCGACGACTATTACACGCCTTGCTCTTGGAGTGATCTTTGTTGGTCGACCACTCCTGGCGAGGGTAACAATGGTCTTGAATTTCCTCCATTTGTACACAATCTGTCTGACTGTGGATTGGTGGAGTCCAAACTCTTTAGAGATGGTTTTGTAACCTTTTCCAGCCTGATGAGCATCAACAACGCTTTTTCTGAGGTCCTCAGAAATCTCCTTTGTTCGTGCCATGATACACTTCCACAAACATGTGTTGTGAAGATCAGACTTTGATAGATCCCTGTTCTTTAAATAAAACAGGGTGCCCACTCACACCTGATTGTCATCCCACTGATTAAAAACACCTGACTCTAATTTCACCTTCAAACTAACCGCTAATCCTAGAGGTTCACATACTTTGCCACTCAAAGATATGTAATATTGGATCATTTTCCTCAATAAGTAAATGACCAAGTATAATATTTTTGTCTCATTTGTTTAACTGGGTTCTCTTTATCTACTTTTAGGACTTGTGTGAAAATCTGATGATGTTTTAGGTCATATTTATGCAGAAATATAGAAAATTCTAAAGGGTTCACAAACTTTCAAGCACCACTGTACTCACACTCATAATAAGGAATGTGTAGAGACTGCACATATTATTCTGTTTAACTGACGAAGGATCAAAATGGGCTTTAAAGCACCAGTGAATTTATTTATTTAAATAATAATTAAGTAATACACGTAGGATAAGCGATATGCTAACAATACTGCGTGCTGTCAAACTAAATGAATGAAACTTGCTAGAAGGGGATAGAACACATGTTTTTATTCCATCAAAAAAGTGTCCTGTATGTATAATAATAAATCATACTTCATAAACCAAGATCCAACAAAAGAAGCTTAATGATGCGTACACTGTAGAATGTCTTTGTGAACTATGTGAAGTTTACAGTAAAGTATTGAAATATCTTGTACGGTATAAAGTAACACACAATCCAGTATATTTGCTCATTTGGCTGATGTTTTTTAAAATACCGGCTGACAAATGATGCAGGATACAACAGAGTTGAAAGTGAAGGGTCTAGCTCAAAAACCCAAACACAACAGCTTGCAAGCTAATTGTGTTAGTTAGTTAGTTAGTTAGTTAGTTAGTTAGTTAGTTAGTTAGTTAGTTGTGGTGTCTCAGTGGTTAAGCTTTTGAGTTGCAGTTTAGAAGGTTATGTATTCAAATCCACGGGCGCAGATAGAGGGTGGGACGGGTGGGATTCGTCCCACCCAGATTTAAATTCACCTCGTTCGGTCCCCCCCACTTATAGGGAGGAAAAAACATCTATGCTGTCTTTCTTTGCACAAGGCAAACCTCACGGAAAAATCAAAAAGACTAATTACCATTCGGTTTATTGAGGTGCACAGCAGTACATACATAGTTGCAACAACTCACATAAAACAAAACAAAGACTGATATTCGGTTGGTTGAGCTGCGCAGACTGCACAGGTTGCGAGCTCGAGCTTGGTTGCTATGGTTACCCACAACAAGTTTGACAGGCATATCGGGGACAGCTCCTAGTTCAGGACCCCAACACGGCATGATGAAGGGTGCCAAACCGAAAAGGCAGAAAACGATTGCATCGTTTTTTCAAAAAACAACGACTGTAAGTAAACTGTGCCTTACTTTATCATATCACCTTGCAATTTTTTGATAGTCTGTTCAAAGTAATGTCGTAGTGAAAGTAAAATCGTACGGAGTAGAGATGCCTTTCTGGTAGCCTCCTTCTTTCGGTGGTAGCCTGTAGATACAGTGCTCAGAAGGCAGTTTTAATGTTTAATCTGGCGTTCCCTGCCATAATTTCAGCGAGCATATTGTTTCATAAGGAAACTTTGCGAAGAGTTGTTGACTGACTGCCGCTCACGCAACACACAGGCATAGTTAGAAAGTCAACACATGTTGACAACACATGTTGGGGGTGGGGTTGGTTTGCTGGCAGCTTTGTCCCCCCCAGTTCAAAAAACGTATCTGCGCCCCTGTTCAAATCCCAGCATCATCAACCTGCTCTGGTCTTGAGCAAAACCCTTAAGCATCAGTTGTAAGCCACTATCTTAAAAAGCATCCATCAAATGTTTTTACTTCCGCCAACTGTGTTGGAGGAAGTTATGTTTGCATATCCATTTGTTTGTCTGTTCCCAACGTAACTCGCAAAGTAGTGAACTGGTTTTGATGAAATTTTGAGAAAAGGTGGGCCATGGGCGAAAGAACAACTGATTAGATTTTGATGCAAATCCGGATATGTATAGTGTGGATCCAGGATTTTTTTGTCTGTTCCCAACATAACTCAAAAAGTATTGAACGGATTTTGATGAAATTTGGTGTAGAGCTTTAGTATTATCCTCGGTTCAAGTTATTTCATTTTGGTGTTGATCGGCCCTTTGTCACCGATTCTGTTCATAACTTTTATGGACAGAATTTCTAGGCACAGCCAAGGGGCAGAGGGTGTCTGGTTTGGTGGCATCAGGATCGCGTCTGCTTTTTACGGATGATGTGGTCCTGTTGGCTTATCTGTGACATACAGCATACACTGGGACAGTTTGCAACCGAGTGTGAAGCAGCTGGGATAAGGATCAGCACCTCCAAGTCCGTGGCCATGGCGCTCAGCCGGAAACGGGTGGAGTGCCTACTTCGAGTCAGGGGGGAGTTGCTACCTCAAGTGGAGGAGTTTAAGTATCTCGGGGTTTTGTGCATGAGTGAGGGTAGGGGGGAGCAGGAGTTGGAGTTGGACAGACGGATCGGGGCAGCGTCAGCAGTGATGTGGACACTAAACCGGTCTGTTGTGGTAAAGAGAGAGCTGAGCCAAAAGGCAAGGCTCTCAATTTACTGGTCCATCTATGTTCCCACCCTCACCTATGGTCATGAGCTGTGGGTAGTGACTGAAAGAATGAGATCGCGGATACAAGCGGTCGAAATGAGTTTTCTCCGCAGGGTGGCTGGGCTCTCCCTTAGAGACAGGGTGAGAAGCTTGGTCATTCGGGAGAGACTCTGAGTAGAACCGCTGTTCCTCCACACCAAAAGGAGTCAGTTGAGGTGGTTCGGGCACCTTGTTAGGATGCCCCCTGGAAGCCTCCCAGGGGAGGTTCTCTGGGCATGCCCCACCGGGAGGAGACCCCAGGGCAGACCCAAGACACGCTGGAGAGATTACATCTCTCAGCTGGCCTGGAAACGCCTCGGTATTTCCCCGGAAGAGCTAGTGGAGGTGGCCGGGGAGAGGGAAGTCTGGGCTGCTCTGCTTAGGCTGCTACCCCCGCGACCCGGATAAGTGGCAGAAAATGGATGGATGGATGGATGGATGGTGTTGATAATATGCGGCTTGGCAGAGGTATGAACTCTAGAAGAGTGCCCTTCTAGTTGTTAATTTTATTACAGTACAGTACTTTACTGTAAATATGATACAGTTGTGGCGGCACGGTGGTGTAGTGGTTAGCACTGTCGCCTCACAGCAAGAAGGTCCGGGTTCGAGCCCCATGGCCGGCGAGGGCCATTCTGTGTGGAGTTTGCATGTTCTCCCCGTGTCCATGTGGGTTTCCTCCGGGTGCTCCGGTTTCCCCCACAGTCCAAAGACATGCAGGTTAGGTTAACTGGCGACTCTAAATTGACCGTAGGTGTGAATGTGAGTGTGAATGGTTGTCTGTGTCTATGTGTCAGCCCTGTGATGACCTGGCGACTCGTCCAGGGTGTACCCCGCCTTTCGCCCGTAGTCAGCTGGGATAGGCTCCAGCTTGCCTGCGACCCTGTAGAACAGGATAAAGCAGCTAGAGATAATGAGATGAGATGATACAGTTGTTTACAGTCAGTTGTTGTTGTTTTTTTAGTGTTCGAATCACAGACCTTTTCTTAATTAGACATCAGCTTTCTTATAAGATCAACACCAGCAGGTTTATCCATGACCAAATACAGAAAGTGACCTGCTTGTGTTGAACAAAGAGCATCAGATGCACAAAGACATGTTTATTGCCTGCAACATGCTTTACATTAACGCCTGCTCACATGCAACTCGGACTTGGTATGGTGGGTCAGTCAGTGTGTTTACTGCTGCGAGGAGATGAATTAGAGAACCATCATTAATCCTCCACTCTGTCATCTACACACTCACCATAACAAAGCGTGCATGAACTACTCCAGTGCTAACATGAACTATCTAACTGGTATCAATGTGAATAAGGGTTTGGCTAAACAGAATAGCATTAATTGGTTATAAAATGCATTGTAGAGGCTAATAAACACTACAGAAGTACAGGGGTCATTTATATTTACAGCCATAAATGAGAAGTGACACTCTCTGGCCTGTTAGACTCGTAATTAAACGTTATTAGGGGTTTAATAAGACAAATGGACATGGTTTGTTTGCAGTGTTTGGTGAAAAGGCTTGAGCTTGAGAGGTTGGTGGTAGAGAGTTAGCTGGCTAAAGTAAGACGTTTATGAGAGAGAAACACTCACTTTTTACACATTTACAGCACTTTTTAGACATATATTTAATTCAAATGTGTCCACCATTTCCACAGCCCATAACAAATACAAGTTCTTGTTTCTGTTTATTTACTTTCGGTAATAATTGTTTTAAAGTTGATGCGCTTCAAAACATGGAAACTTTCCATACGGTAGAATGAAGCCAATGTATCTATTTTCAGTGTAAATATGTATACATATTATGCAAACGTAAATATGTAAACATGTTTACACTGAAAATAGTGTAAATATCTGTGTTTATGTCAGGGCGGCACGGTGGTGTAGTGGTTAGCACTGTCACCTCACAGCAAGAAGGTTCTGGGTGGGGGCGTCGTGGCTCAGGTGGCTAAGGCGCCATACCATAAATCCGGGGACCTGGGTTCGATTCCGACCCGAGGTCATTTCCCGATCCCTCCCTGTCTCTCTCTCCCACTCATTTCCTGTCCTGTCTCTACACTGTCCTATCCAATAAAGGTGAAAAAAGCTCAAAAAATATCTTTAAAAAAAAAAAAAAAGAAGGTTCTGGGTTCGAGCCCAGTGGCCGGCGAGGGCCTTTCTGTGTGGAGTTTGCATGTTCTCCCCGTATCAGTGTGGGTTTCCTCCGGGTGCTCCGGTTTCCCCCACGGTCCAAAGATATGCAGTTAGGTTAACATGTGGCGGAAGTGGCCTTGAGCAAGGTATTTAACCCCTGACTGCTCCTCGGGCGCTGTAGTATGGCTGCCCACTGCTCTGTGTGTGTGTGTTCACTGCTTCAGATGGGTTAAATGCAGAGGATGAATCTCACTGTGCTTGAAGTGTGCATGTGACAAATAAAGGTTTTTTTCTTCTCTTAGGAAGACTGGAAACACTATTTCCTGGATGGGACACCAGTCCATTGCACAGTGCTACAGTGTTAGCGCTGTCGCCTCACAGCAAGAAGGTCCGGGTTCGAGCCCAGCGGCCGGCGAGGGCCTTTCTGTATGGAGTTTGCATGTTCTCCCCGTGTCTGCATGGGTTTACGCCGGAGAACCCGGGTTCTTAGGTTAACATGGGGTGGAAGTGCCCTTGAGCAAGGTATTTAACCCCTGACTGCTCCCCGGGCGCTGTGCCCACTGCTCTGTGTGTGTGCATGTGTTCACTGCTTCAGATGGGTTAAATGCAGAGGATGAATCTCACTGTGTGTGTGTGTGTGTGTGTGTGTGTGTGTGTGTGTGTGTGAGACCAAATAAAGGCTTCTTAAACCCTTTCCAGCTTCCAGTAGAAGAATAAACGTAAAGAGTCTAGTCGTTTCCTAACACAGAGAGAAAGCTTCAGTGTAAATAAAGGCCCCCTGGCACATGGTTTTACCTTTAAATAGTCATTCTCCGACCTCAGCTCTTCGATTTCGCGGAGATATTCCTCATGCATGCCGTCCGTGAGCTCCTCGTTCAGATCAGAGAAGGCCAAAGATGTGCTCGCGGGCATCCGGCTATCGAGCGAGGTGATGGAGCGCTCGTCCCCCGGGGAAGCGCTCTCCTGCCCGGCGTCTCCTCCCAGCCCGAGCCGCTCTCCGTCACTCAGTCCGCGCGCGCTGATGGGTTCGGTCTCGGCTCCGCCGCCGCGGCTGCTGCTTTCCGTGTCGCTGCTGAGCGCGTCGGTGGACAGCTTGTTCTCCTCCGAGGCGCAGTCGGAGAGCTCGGAGCTGCTGTCTGTGGGCGAGAGTTTGCCCGAGTCTTTGCTCAGGCGGTCGGGCGCGACACCGGCGTCTTTCCTCCGCGCGGCCTTGCTGGATTTCACGCCGCTCTTTGTCGGCCCGAGTCCGCACCGCGCGGGTTTGCCCGGTGCTTTCCCCGGCTTCTCACCCTTTGTTTCTTTCGCGCTGACTGGGCTGCGCCTGGACACGCGGCTCCCGATATGGATCGCGCCCGGTTTCACACTGAGGCTCGGTGTCCCGATCCCGCCCCGGATCTTGGTGATGGACCAGCCCGGCACGTCTTTAGGTCTCGCGGGTGATGGCGCGCGGTGCGGCTTCTTCTTCTCCTGCTGCTTCAGCGCCTGCTCCTGCGCGCCGTCGCCAGTTTCATGGCCGCTTTCCGCTTCCATTTTGCTCTTTTCCTTAGCCGAGATGAAGTGAGTCAGGGACGCGGCGTCAACCTTTGTCTTGGTCATTCATTCCGCTGTCGAGTTCCGGCTGAAAGAGAAATAAAACCACAACAACAACACACAAGAGCCGCTAATCTGGTTCGATCCGGTGCACAGAGACGCACTGAAGAAGCTTCACAAAGCTCCGGATTGTCTGTCTGTTTTTGCACCACGTTTCAGCTCCTGGTCGCTTCTTCCCCCTTTTTTTTTTTTCACCGACCGGTTCCACTTCCACTCTCTCCTGCTGAACAATATAGAACTGACTCTCCGCCCAGATAGCGGCTCTGCTGAAGATCAGATTCAGGAGCTAAACATCCTTCATGGCTCTGTACTGCCACCACTGCCTTGTGGAGGAAAGACTAACACTCAGCAGACACACCAAACATTAAAACCCCTCACAGGAAACAAACAGCACTGATTATCAACTTACAGTGGTGTAGTGGTTACCACTGTCGCCTTACAGCAAGAAGGTCCTGGGTTCGAGCCCAGTAGCCGATGGAGGCCTTTCTGTGTGGAGTTTGTATGTTCTGTCCGTGTCCGCATGGGTTTCCTCAGGGTGCCCCGGTTTCCCTGACAGTCCAAAGACATGCAAGTTAGGCTAATTGGTGGATCTAAATTGACCGTAGGTGTGAATGTGAGTGTGAATGGTTGTCTGTGTCTATGTGTCAGCCCTGTGATGACCTGGTGACTTGTCCAGGGTGTACACCCGTAGTCAGCTGGGATAGGCTCCAGCTTGCCTGCGACCCTGTAGAACAGGATAAGCGGTTACAGATAATGGAAGGATGGATGGATGGATGGATGGATGGATGGATGGATGGACGGTTCCACTTCCACTCTCTCCTGCTGAACAATATAGAACTGTCTCTCCGCCCAGATAGCGGCTCTGCTGAAGATCAGATTCAGGAGCTAAACATCCTTCATGGCTCTGTACTGCCACCACTGCCTTGTGGAGGAAAGACTAACACTCAGCAGACACACCAAACATTAAAACCCCTCACAGGATACAAACAGCACTGATTATCAACTTACAGTGGTGTAGTGGTTAGCTCTGTCGCCTCACAGCAAGAAGGTCCTGGGTTCGAGCCCAGTAGCCGATGGCGGCCTTTCTGTGTGGAGCTTGTATGTTCTGTCCGTCCGGGGCGTCAGAAGCATTTTTAATGTGGGGGGGACACACTGGCGGGGTGTGTGGGGGGTCCTCCCCCAGAAGATTTATTAATTAATTAGAGGCCATTTCCTGCATTCTGGTGTATTTTTAACAGGTTGTTAAACACCTAATTTTACCGACAAAAGTCACTTAATTCAATGATTATTTTAGAGACTCAACAATAAGTCCTCATTCAACTAGTCCATATATTAATCAGCCTGTTTTTAAACCCACTGCTCTGCCTAAGATAATGAGATGAATGTGACACAATTTATCACCAACCATGACTTTATGGGCGCATTTTACTTTTTATTTTGTGTTTCCTTTTTTATTTAGTTGTAGATGTAACACAACGTGCCACTATGCCAAGCAATAGTGACACTCAACTGTATGTTTAAAAATAAGAATATTCATAATTTCACACAATGAACAGGCATGACATGGCATCATGCAAACTTCATAACACAAAATCACACTGTGTCAAGCAACAGTGACACATAAAAGAGAACTTCACACAATTGAACAGGTGCAGTTTTGTCAACCTACATGCAATGGTGGTACTACAGTAACATTTACAGATCAGTATAACAAATAGATTTATAGATAGAACTCCTTCTTACATTGGTGCCACCACAATTTCTACCACTTCATAACTTTTATCCTCCTTTCCTTCACAGTCCACCTGGAATAACATCCATCTCTTGCCATTGCTTTCCTTTCTACTATTCCTTCCCCATACACTGATTTCCCATGTTACTTTCCAGAAAACTGGCAAAGACCAGACAAAATAAGTTCTTCAAATCACAACAGGGAATCAGTAAATATCATCAGAGCAGACTTGACCTCATTCTTGGCATTACAGTAAGGCAGGCCTACTGGGTTTGAATTCAATGATAGCTAACATTAAGCTAGCTGATACATCTCCTAACATTGACTAGCCAGCTAACTGCACTAACATTTCCATTGGGACAAAAAAAAAAAAACCTGTCCTGTGGGGAAATTTTGACTGACTTTCTGCTGCTTTGTAAAGAATGTCCTTATGTCCATTGTGTCTGGGGAGGAGCAAATACTGCAAACAATTCACCATCAACCAAGAATACCCCATTAGGCTAAGCTTATTTCACTGTTTAGTTGAATATTAATTTAACGTGTCCTAGGGTTAATTTTGAGGGCAGATAACAAAAGAATAAGGTTTCAGCAAAAGCTAGACATTGTGAGGTTGCAATGGGGCTGACTTCACCTCCTCCACTTTCCAGCAGCTGCACCAACATGTCTCTGCTCGCGCTGAGATTCGCTCGCGCGCGGTGAGCTGTTGTAGGGAACGCCCGGAAAACCCGGAGTGCATTTTCAGTGGTCTGTGTATTCTCTTATCGATCAAGTGGAATGGATTCTTTCACGAAGCAATAGAAACAGCGCTGGGTGAACTCATATTTTATGTTAAATGTGGGGGGTCCAAACGAAGAGTTATGAAATGTGAGGGGGACATGTCCCCTTCACATTCAATGGTGGCGACGCCCATGCTGTCCGTGTCCACATGGGTTTCCTCAGGGTGCCCTGGTTTCCTTGACAGTCCAAAGACATGCAGGTTAGGTTAACTGGTGACTCTAAATTGACCGTAGGTGTGAATGTGAGTGTGAATGGTTGTCTGTGTCTATGTGTCAGCCCTGTGATGACCTGGCGACTTGTCCAGGGTGTACCCCGCCTTTCACCCGTAGTCAGCTGGGATAGGCTCCAGCTTGCCTGCGACCCTGTAGAACAGGATAAAGCAGCTAGAGATAATGGATGGATGGATGGATGGATGGATGGATGGATGGATGGATGGATGGTTCCACTTCCACTCTCTCCTGCTGAACAATATAGAACTGTCTCTCCACCCAGATAGCGGCTCTGCTGAAGATCAGATTCAGGAGCTAAACATCCTTCATGGCTCTGTACTGCCACCACTGCCTTGTGGAGGAAAGACTAACACTCAGCAGACACACCAAACATTAAAACCCCTCACAGGAAACAAACAGCACTGATTATATCCCTTTATCAACTTACAGTGGTGTACTGGTTAGCTCTGTCGCCTTGCAGCAAGAAGGTTCTGGGTTCGAGCCCAGTGGTCTTCTTCCACACAGGGGGCCTTTCTGTGTGGAGTTTGAGAAGAAAGAAACAGAGATTGTGGAGAAATTCCTGGCTATCCCATCCATCAGCATTGTGATTCAATAACTGTGTACAGAAATGACAAAATATACAAATATCTATCCATTATCTGTAACCACTTATTCAAGTGAATTCAAGTACCTGGGGTCAACTGTGCAGGAAAATGGGGGCTGCGATAGTGAGGTGAGAAAGAGAGTGCAGGCAGGGTGGAGCAGTTGGAGAAGGATTTTGGGAGTCATTTGTGATAGGAAAGTCCCAGCAAAAGTGAAAGGTAAGATGTATAAGACAGTAGTGAGACCAGCTGTGATGTATGGATTGGAGACCGTACCCTTAACGAAGGGACAGGAGTCAAAGTTGGAGGTGGCGGAGTTGAGGATGTTAAAGTTTGCGATAGGAATGACGAGGTTAGACAGGATAAGGAACGAGCACATCAGAGGGACGGCACATGTGGAGAGCTTGGGAATGAAGCTAAGAAAGATGAGACTGAGATGGTATGGGCACATCCTGAGAAGAAATGCAGAGCATGTTGGAAGGAGAATGTTGAGGATGGAGCTGCCAGGCACACGAAAACGAGGAAGGCCAAAGAGGAGATACATGGATGTGGTGAGAGAGGACATGAAAGCGGCAGGTGTGGTAGAGAAGGATGCAGAAGACAGGGAGCAATGGAGACGCAAGATCCGCTGTGGCGACCCTTAATCGGGAGCAGCCAAAAGAAGAAGAAGATCTGTAACCGTTTATCCTGTGCAGGGCAAGCTGGAGCCTGGGTACACCCTGGACAAGTTCCCAGGTCATTGCAGGGCTGATACATAGAAACAAATGCTGATACATGCAGTTAGGTTAATATGGGACAGCCTTGGGCTGAGGTGCCCTTGAGCAAGGCACCTAACTCCCAACTGCTCCCCGGGTGCTGTTAGCATGGCTGCCCACTGCTCTGGGTATGTGTGTGTGCTCATTGCTCACGTGTGTGTTCACTGCTTCAGATGGGTTAAATGCAGAGAGGAATTTCACACAAGCATGTGATGAATAAAGTTGTTGTTCTTCTTCTACATAGAAACAAACAACCATTCGCAATCACATTCACACCTTTGGTCAATTTAGAGCCACCAATTAGCCTAACTGTGGGGGAAACCGGAGCACCCGGAGGAAACCCACACAGACATGGGGAGAACATGCAAACTCCACACAGAAAGGCTCCGGTCGGCCACTGGGCTCGAACCCAGAACCTTCTTGCTGTGAGGCAAGGGTGCAAACCACTACACCACCGTGCCACCCTGGAACAGTACAGATAAACAATAATTTAAAGCATCACAAGAAGCAACTCACAGATTTAGTTTGCCCTGTTCCTGGCTTTGTCAAAATTTAACAAAATTTTATTTATAACAAATTCATTCCTGACATTTTTTTTTTTTACAAAAATGAATGTTAAAAATGTTGTTTATACAATCTTGAATACATGTGATATTTTACACAAAAATTAAACATGAAAAAAAAAGATAGAGGATCAAACAAAACTTTTATCTCATTTAAACTCTCTCTCTTTCTGTGATAGTATTTTATGAATAACTTGAGCAGTCATTAAAATATTTGTCACTGCTTTGAGAGAAAGAGAGAGGTAAAGGTGTGACGAGGAGATATTAAGGAGGCTGCAGAATATTACATAACCTCTCAGACTCATTGCTAATGAAATATCTTATAGGCCCTTATATACAGTTCTGAAGTTAGTGACAGAGGGAAACTTATCAGAGTTATTACTGTCTTTATAGAGAGTGTATGTGAATATGATGCTTGCGGATAAACTGTCTGGTTCTGGGTTTGAAGATGTTAATGAGGATAATGCCAATCTGGGTCCATAGTATAGGGCCTATTTGTATAAACGTGTAGATTCTCCACATTCAGTCCATCATGTGACCTGCCTGTAAACAAATAGTAAATGACGAGACTGAAAAACACACACAGGAATTAATCCTCAGGTTTAAAACTAGACACTGGATTCCTACAATACGATACTCCATGTACAGTATTGTTTCATACCTGCGCATGGCTGTACACTGTGGGTGCATGTTGGTGTTTTGGTGATTTGGTGATTTGCAACAAATGCGACAGAACTGAAATGACAACATCTTTATCCCAGTATGATGTGTTATAACACATTTAATTTCAGTAACACCAGATGTGTAGTAAAGCCAGAGAGGGTTGAGGTGGAGTGAAAGCCGCAAACGTACGACTACTTCCTTCTTTGACTTTTGCAGGCCAGAACTAGCACTCAAGTCAATGAGGAGGTCCATGTGACATAATGTGACACACCCACTTATGAGACCAGAACTGTTTCACATTTTATCCCATAGAGATGAATTATGTTGCTCTATCTTGGTATATTCTAAGAGCTTTGGTAAAGCTCTGAAGCCATGTAAAACATTTGAGTCATTTGGGACGAAAAATGTTCGAATATACACAATATGACTAAAACTATGTAAACATCTGACCATCACACCCACGTGTGCCCGTTCCAGAACCATGGGCATTAACACAGAGTTGGTCCTCTATTTGCTTTTATAATAACCTCCACTACTATGGGAAGGATTTCCACTAGATTCATGAACATGATTGTGGGGATTTGCCCATTCAACCACAAGAACATTAGTGAGGTCAGACACTGATCAAGTAAGAAGGCTTGGTGCGCAGTTCATTCCAAAGGTGTTCAGTAGGGTTGAGGTCAGGATCCAGACCGCTCAAGTTCTTCCACACTAACCTTGGCAACCCATGTCTGTATGGACCTCACTTTGTGAATATTGTCATGATGAAAGAGTTTTGCACTCTTTAATCCCAGTGAAGGGAAATCTTAATCCTACAGCATACAAAGACATTTTAGATAGTTGTCTGCTTCCAACTTTGTGGCAACAGGTTGGGGGAAGAACCACATATGATGGGAAGGTCAGGTATCTCCCTAACAGTTTTTAGACTGATGGTATTCTTAGTCCATGTCCTAGTGAACCAGTATCAGAATGTACAGTATTTATTGATAGAGACGTCAAAGCACTTATGTACGTGCCTCTGGATAAAGCATCTGCCAAATGCCATCAGTGTAAACGTAAATACAAACCCATTTCCAGAAAAGTTGGGATATTTTCCAAAATGCAATAAAAACAAAAATCTGTGATTTGTTAATTCACCTGAACCTTTATTGACCTGAGAAACGTACAAAGAAAATATTTTCAATAATTTTACTGACCAGCTTACTTGTATTTTGTAAATATAAACAATGTTAGAATTTGATTCCTGCAGCACACTCAAAAAAGTTAGGACAGAGGCATTATTACCATTGTATTACATCACCTTTCCTTTTAATAACACTTTTTAATCGTATGGGATCTGAGGATATGAATTGTTGCAGTTTTGCAATTGGAATTTTTGTCCATTCTTGCTCGATACAAGACTTCAGCTGCTCAGCAGTACGTGGTCGCTGTTGTCTGATTCTCCTCTTCATGATGCGTCATACATTCTCAATAGGAGACAGATCTGGACTGGCAGCGGGTCAGTCAAGCACATGCACTCTGTGTCTACGAAGCCACACTGTTGCAGAATAAGGCGTGGCATTGTCCTGCTCAAATAAGCATGGAGATATATCAGCATACTTTTGGCCATCAAGTATTTTATACTAAAGTTTGTTACAAACCCATTTCTTACAGAGGATTGATCAATACCACATAAAGACAATACATTTGAAGTAATAGAACAGTTGTTAATTTTTCGACACAATTTATTAAAGAATGTCATGTAGTGTTTAAGAATAGTCTACACTTTTGTCTGGTATTCAGTTTTGAACAGAGCCAATGGGAAATTAATGGGATGATTACTGTAAGCAGCATTCTCACGCCATCTAGTGGTTGCTTTAAGGAAGTACAACTGTAAGAATGACAAAGGGCATAAGAGGTCTGAGATGTTTACTGTGAGCTTCAGAAAAGAAAAAAAATCAGTGAAAGGCCATTAGAATATGTCTTCAGAAATGCAAAATCCAAAATCAAGTGTAGACAAGTGTTTGAGTGTGAGTAAGAAAGAGACAAATCTGGGCTTTTTCCCTGAAGAGGGAACAAGGCTGTGTTGTGCAGTCAGTGGGTGTAATTGGCGTGTGTAATGCTGGATGAAAGACTTTATTCTCTTTGCCTTGTGTTCCTTAAACATCCAAAAATCTTTGGAGCCATGACTCAGCAACAATCTATAATTGTGCACTAATGACGTCCAGGATTTCAGGACGGTGTTCTTTTGTAGAAAAAAAAAAATTAAACATTATTTTAATAGGAAGTGTAATCAGTAAGAAAGAAAAAAAACCAGTTCGAACTGTCCACTGATTAGAGTTACATTGAAAGAACTGGCACGATGATGAAATGACTTAATTTTCACTCTTGTCAACTTTTTGGTTCAGATTCAGGAAGCTATCATTGCCTTTATTCACTTCTCCCTATCAGTCTATCTAAATCCAGTGAACTCTCACTTAACTACATGCCGAATATACAAACAGTTCAAATTGTTCTGCGAAGTTATACTGTCCCAATTCTTATGATTTTAAGAACCTTTACATTCATTTCCTCTGTCTTTCTTACTCGGTCTCCCTTTTGCACTCATGAATGCTTTGTTATTAGCACCAGGGTCACTGAAGGTCATGGTGTGCTGCTCTATTTGTGGTGCACAAGAAGAGAAGAGTGTATCAGTGATGTCTGCTTACATTATTAACAAGAAGGATCATACACACAGGCCAAACTTATCTCCTATTAATAATGTACCAATGACTTAATACTTTGTCATGGCAGTGGCGGTCAGGATTTCTGCAACTTCATTATCGCTCGCTGTAACAAGTTATTTGATGATATAAAAAACCAGAGATGATCTGAATGAAAACAAATGAATGAACTTGTATGTAGATGTGACCTGACTGACAAAATGTAGCGTTCATTCATCTTTAGTAAGTGCCTCATCCTGATCAGGGTTGTAGTGGAGTCGGGCCTTATCTCGAATGCAAGGTGAGAACACATGTTGGAGAGGATGCAAGTCCGTTGCAGGGCATCACCCACACACGCGCGCGCACACACACACACACACACACACACACACACACACACACACACACACACACATAGGGGCCACCTGGAGGAATCCCACACTACCATGGGGAGAGCATGTGAAACTCCACACTGGCAGTAACCCAAGCCTGGAGCTGCTACCTGCTGCATCTCCACCACATGCATGCTCGGACACCTGAAACTGTTTTTTTTGCACATTTGCTTATTGTTCACTATCACATCTCTTTGCACTAGACATGTACACTTCTTTGCTCATTTGTTGTTCTTTTTATTGCCCATTATAGCATTTTTTTTGTATGATATTTTTATATATGTTTCTTCGCCTGTCTTTCTGCTGCTCTTAACACCCAAATTTCCCTGTCTGGGGATCAATGACGTGTTATCTTGTCTTATCTTATCTTACCATACCATGTTATCAAAAATACACAGATGTGACCTAACTGATAAAATGAGCTATTCATTACCTCCATCAGCTGTGTTGAAGGAGGTTACTGTACAGTATGTTTTTGCTTCCGTTTGTTTCTCTGTTCCCAATGTAACTCAAAAAGTAGTGAACGGATTTCGATGAAATTTGGAGGAAAGCTGAGCTGTGGACCAAGGAACAATTGACTACATTTTGATGCAAATCCAGATATGTATGCGGATCCAGGAGTTTTTTTTTTTTTTTTTGGGGGGGGGGGGGGGGGGGGCTGTTCCCAATATACAGTACTGCGCAAAAGTCTTAGGCAAATGTAAAGAAATGCTGTAGACCAAAAAAATGACTTCAAAAATAATGAAATGAAATGTTTGAACATTAAAATAAAATACTATACACAGCAGTAAGCCATAATACATGAAAGAAAGTCAATATTTGGTGTGAGACGACCCCTTGCTTAAAAAAAAAAAGTAGTCTCAGGTACGAGTGCAGTTTTATAAGGAAACGAGCTGTAGGTTTTACTGAGCATCTTACAGAACCAGCTACAGTTCTTCTGGACACTTTGACTGTCATACTTGCCTCTTAATTTCGCACCAAAACCCAGCAGCCTTCATTATGTTTTCTTTTTTAATCTGAAAAGTGGTCTCTTATGCTGCTCAGATGCAAACTTTTTTTTGTTTCTGTAACAATTTTGTGCTGGAAAATGAACGTTTGGACTCTAAAATGTTTTTGTACTGACTCGATAATGTAGAAGTCATAAAATAGAAATCTATAACAAAGTTTGTATGAAAAAAAACCCCAGGATGCCTAAGACTTTTACATTTTGTAACTCAAAATGTAGAGAATGGATTTTGATGCCATTTGGTGTACAGCTTTAGTATTACTCTATGTTCAAGTGACTTGATTTCGATAATATGTGGCTTGGTGGAGGTATGAGCTCTACTGAGTGTCCTTGAAGTCAGAAGCTCATCTTCAGTAAGCACCTTATCTTGGTCAGGACTGGATTCTGATTCTGATTCTGGATTCACTATATCACCGGCACTGTGGTTTCATGACATTTTGAGTTAGCGATGTCGCCTCACAGCAAGAAGGTCCGGGTTCGAGCCCAGTGGCCGACAAGGGCCTTTCTGTGTGGAGTTTGCATGTTCTCCCCGTGTCTGCGTGGGTTTCCTCCGGGTGCTCCGGTTTCCCTCACAGTCCAAAGACATGCAGTTAGGTTAATGTGGGGCGGAAGTGCCCTTGAACAAGATACTTAACCCCTGACTGCTCCCTGGGCGCTGTAGTGTAGCTGCCCACTGCTCTGTGTGTGTGTGTGTGTTCACTGCTTCAGATGGGTTAAATGCAGAGGATGAATCTCACTGTGCTTGAAGTGTGCATGTGACAAATAAAGTTTTCTTCTTCTATCTTAAGAAGACGGGAAACACTATTTCCTGGATGGGACACCAGTCCGTTGCACAGTGCTACAGTATTAGCGCTGTCGCCTCACAACAAGAAGGTTCGGGTTCGAGCCCCGTGGCCGGCGAGGGGCTTTCTGTGTGGAGTTTGCATGTTCTCCCCGTGTCTGCGTGGGTTTCCTCCAGGTGCTCCGGTTTCCCCGACAGTCCAAAGACATGCAGGTTAGGTTAACTGGTGACTCTAAATTGGCCGTAGGTGTGAATGTGAGTGTGAATGGTTGTCTGTGTCTATGTGTCAGCCCTGTGATGACCTGGCGACTTGTCCAGGGTGTACCCCGCCTCTCACCCGTAGTCAGCTGGGATAGGCTCCAGCTTGCCTGCGACCCTGTAGAACAGGATAAAGCGGCTAGAGATAATGAGATGAGATGAGATGAGATCTTAGGAAGACGGGAAACACTATTTCCTGGATGGGACACCAGTCCGTTGCACAGTGCTACAGTATTAGCACTGTCGCCTCACAGCAAGAAGGTTCGGGTTCGAGCCCCGTGGCCGGCGAGGGCCTTTCTGTGTGGAGTTTGCATGTTCTCCCCGTGTCCGCGTGGGTTTCCTCCGGGTGCTCCGGTTTCCCCCACAGTCCAAAAACATGCAGGTTAACTGGTGCCTCTAAATTGACTGTAGGTGTGAATGTGAGTGTGAATGGTTGTCTGTGTCTGTGTCAGCCCTGTGATGACCTGGCGACTTGTCCAGGGTGTACCCCGCCTTTCGCCCGTAGTCAGCTGGGATAGGCTCCAGCTTGCCTGCGACCCTGTAGAACAGGATAAGTGGCGACAGATAATGGATGGATGGATGGATACCAGTCCATTGTACAGTGCTACATCTTCACACAGGGGCAATTTAGAGGAGCAATTGCACCCACTGACACATTTTGAGTGGATGGAGACTGAAGAATCCAGTGATAAAACAGAGAGAGAGAGAGAGAGAGAGAGAGAGAGAGAGAGAGAGAGTAACCCGAGCTCAGTATTGAACCCGAGACCCTGGAGCTGGAACACTACCCACTGGCACTGTGCCGCCTGGATCATTTATCAGTCAGGTACAGTGTGACGTGTACTGAAATGTTGTCAGGCGACAAAATCCGGCGAATGCCATTGGTCAATTCGCGTGTCACTGAACCCGCCTACTTCAGTCACTTCCGTCTCTGTGTCAGCTGCGTTTTAGCGTCCCAGTGGCTCGCAGAGCTTCAGTGGGAACCAGGCACTGGACTCCATCACTTTCACACCAGCACAGGTCGGAAATTAACTATCTGTCTTTACACTAGCGTGGTTTATTTCTTTTAAACGGACGAACCTCTCTCTCTGTGTGAACCCTCCGAGCACTCGGACCTGTGAATTGGTTTTGGAAGTTAGCTTGCTGTGTAGCTTTTAGCTCTCAGGGTTCAGATATTGAAGTGAACGCTGTTAGCTAGCATCCGCACTTTAGCACTGATGATGTGAGCATCAGCTGCTGTGTAGAAACTACAAACCGAGAGGCAAGTTGTTTTACAGTAATTAGTGAATATTAGTTCTAATATGGGATGCTTTTTGAATTGGAGTGATGCGAAACTATATTAGCACAGCTAGCGAGCTAACGGTTAGCTAAAGGCTCAGGCTGCTGCTTGTTTATTAAGTGTGTCAGTCAGTGCTGGTATTAATGCACTCTCTCCTTTTATTCAACTGGACAGACTCTACACTGCAGCTTCAGCGTGTGCTGTTGTGGGGAATGGTAGTTAACCGACTGCACTTGTGAAGTGGTTTTCATATTACATCTCATTTGAATTT